>NC_054378.1:99194716-99497216 GCF_017654675.1 Xenopus laevis
CTAGAAGAGAACTATCAATTTGACAACCAGCTGGATGCAAGTCCAAAACAAGCACATAAGTATGTTACAGTAGAGGTAAATTGGGGTGAATTCCTTAATCATTTAATGTCAACAAACCTGACTGAATGAATGCATAAAGTTGGTAGAAAGCTACCCACAAACTGTTAATTTGAAACAAAATCCATGCATACATACGTGTGCATGAGGATCCATGTTGCATTCCCTAATTATGTCACTCAGTCAGGACCATTTAGCTCTCAAAATGACATTCTATCAAAACCTTTGTAGAACTCTACAGACAATATGACAATGCCCATTTATGTGAAAATGATTAAACAATACAAACGATAGATTAGGAAAAATAGAAAGCAAAATAAACGTGGAATATTTTCACTATAAAAGACCATATTATGGACTCAAAACAAAATCAATCAAGAATAACAGTCAGATGAAAGTATACAGTATACTGTAGCAGCTTAGCCTCCATTTATTTCAAATAGTGCAATTTGTCTGTTGCAACCTCTAATAATGAATGGCATTTATCTGTAAGAGCAGCACATGGGAGAGATTATCCTAATCAGGTGCTAATCCCTCCTGCCTGCCATGATCACTGGCAACTGCTAGTTATGGAATGGGATCTGCAACAATTCTTTGCTTTTTGTGACAAAGCCCTTGGGATAAAACATACACAAAAGGGTACAAGTAATATTACAGGTATGGGACCCATTATCCAGAATGGTCGGGACCTGGGGGTTTCTGGATAATGGATCTTTCCGTCATTTGGATCTCGGTACTTTAAATCTACTAAAAAATCATATAAAACCATATAAACCCAATAGGCTTGTTATGCCTTCAGTAAATCTTAATTATATCTTAGTCTGGATCAAGTACAAGATACTGATTTATTATTAAAGATGGGAATTACTTTTAAAATTGTAATTATATGATTATAATGGAGTCTATGGGAGACAGCCATCTTGTAATGGATCCCATACCTGTACATTAAAGTCACTTACTGAAAGGGGTGGTTCAACTTTAAAGGGACCCTGTCATCAGAAAACATGTTTTTTCAAAACACATCAGTTAATAGTGCTACTCCAGCAGAATTCTGCACTGAAATCCATTTCTCAAAAGAGAAAACAGATTTTTTTTTATATTCAATTTTGAAATCTGACATGGGGCTAGACATTTTGATAATTTCCCAGCTGCCCCCAGTCATGTGACTTGTGCCTGCACTTTAGGAGAGAAATGCTTTCTGGCAGGCTGCTGTGTAACTGAATGTTTCTCAGTGGGACATGGGTTTTTACTATTGAGTGTTGTTCTTAGATCTAACAGGCAGCTGTTATCTTGTGTTCGGCGCCTACACGCGCCTAAGTGAGTACAGCCCCATTTGAAATAATGACATGCGTCTATTCCTGCGCTCCCCTGCGGCTGAACACCAAAAAACGGAACGCAGGGGAGCGCAGGTCAGAACGCCAGTGAGTAAGAGCCCTTAGGGAGCTGCTATCTGGTGCATACAGCGGTGTGAAAAACTATTTGCCCCCTTCCTGATTTCTTATTCTTTTGCATGTTTGTCACACTTAAATGTTTCTGCTCATCAAAAACCGTTAACTATTAGTCAAAGATAACATAATTGAACACAAAATGCAGTTTTTAAATGAAGGTTTACGTTATTAAGGGAGAAAAAAAACTCCAAATCTACATGGGCCTGTGTGAAAAAGTGATTGCCCCCCTTGTTAAAAAATAACTTAACTGTGGTTTATCACACCTGAGTGTAAAGCCATTTCTAAAGCTTTGGGACTCCAGCGAACCACAGTGAGAGCCATTATCCACAAATGGCAAAAACATGGAACAGTGGTGAACCTTCCCAGGAGTGGCCGGCCGACCAAAATTACCCCAAGAGCGCAGAGACAACTCATCCGAGAGGCCACAAAAGACCCCAGGACAACATCTAAAGAACTGCAGGCCTCACTTGCCTCAATTAAGGTCAGTGTTCATGACTCCACCATAAGAAAGAGACTGGGCAAAAACGGCCTGCATGGCAGATTTCCAAGGCGCAAACCACTTTTAAGCAAAAAGAACATTAAGGCTCATCTCAATTTTGCTAAAAAAACATCTCAATGATTGCCAAGACTTTTGGGAAAATACCTTGTGGACCGACGAGACAAAAGTTGAACTTTTTGGAAGGTGCGCGTCCCGTTACATCTGGCGTAAAAGTAACACAGCATTTCAGAAAAAGAACATCATACCAACAGTAAAATATGGTGGTGGTAGTGTGATGGTCTGGGGTTGTTTTGCTGCTTCAGGACCTGGAAGACTTGCTGTGATAGATGGAACCATGAATTCTACTGTCTACCAAAAAATCCTGAAGGAGAATGTCCGGCCATCTGTTCGTCAACTCAAGCTGAAGCGATCTTGGGTGCTGCAGCAGGACAATGACCCAAAACACACCAGCAAATCCACCTCTGAATGGCTGAAGAAAAACAAAATGAAGACTTTGGAGTGGCCTAGTCAAAGTCCTGACCTGAATCCTATTGAGATGTTGTGGCATGACCTTAAAAAGGCGGTTCATGCTAGAAAACCCTCAAATAAAGCTGAATTACAACAATTCTGCAAACATGAGTGGGCCAAAATTCTTCCAGAGCGCTGTAAAAGACTCATTGCAAGTTATCGCAAACGCTTGATTGCAGTTATTGCTGCTAAGGGTGGCCCAACCAGTTATTAGGTTCAGGGGGCAATTACTTTTTCACACAGGTTTGGATTTCTTTTCTCCCTAAATAATAAAAACCCTCATTTAAAAACTGCATTTTGTGTTTACTTGTGTTATCTTTGACTAATAGTTAAATGTGTATGATGATCAGAAACATTTTGTATGACAAACATGCAAAAGAATAAGAAATCAGGAAGGGGGCAAATAGTTTTTCACCCCACTGTATGCATATGTATATGCATAACGCCACAGCAGTGGTTTGTAAGTAGGCAATTTACACAGTGTGAGGCACTTTACTATCGGATTTGCTGTATATGAAGAACATCTCTTCTCCTTGCATTCACCTTGATTTGTCTTTCTTCTGTTAATTAGTAGCTGCCCAAGGAAAAGGGGAGCACATTCATAATTTTTTTCACACACAGGGTGATATTCCCGTTAATTGAACGTATTACGCTATGCTTGTTTCTAATTTCTGTTGCCACAGGCGCTGATCTCCTTATATATATGCCCTAGGGAATACATATATATTTACTCTGGACTTTTATTTACAGCTGAGGGACTGTGAAGGGATCGGCAAGAAATACCTAAGAGACTGACATTTTTTACCAAATTGCATGTGTAAGCAATATATGTTTCATTGCATTTTATCGGTGTTCGGCACTTAGATGTGCCTGTGTCAGTATAGGGCCATGACAAAGACTAGGCTGCATTTCATCCCATGTTCCCCTACGGTGAAACGCAGGAAAATTAAGCATAGGGGAACAGGAAATGCCCATTTCTAATGGCCCTTATAAACAGAAAAAAAGCAATTCCATCACACAGGCTGCAGACAAAGGGGGTTATTTATTAAACTCCGAATGTCAAAAAAATTTTAGTGAAAAAAAAAACCCACCAATTTTTCAGGATTTATTATACCCGGAGAATAGAATAGAAAAAGTCCAAATCCGAAAATCCAGCATCTCAGAAACTGCTGAGGTTGCATATAAGTCAATGGAAGAAGTCCAGAAGATATCTTGATCTGCGCTGGTTTTCGTGCAATAATACAAAGATTTCGTGTTTTTCTGGCAAAAATCTGAGTTTTCAGGGGGGAAAAAAAAAATCAAAACAATTTGTATGATTTTTTTTTTCCACAAATTTTGCAGGTTTTCCCCCGAACAGGAAGTTTTCAGGAAAATATATTGATAAATAAGGGGAAAACCCCTTGTGGATTTGGTCGGAGTAGTTTTCAGAAAATAATTAGATAAATTCGGACTTTGATAAATGGGCCTCTCCGTGTACGAAATGGAGCATCATTTATATGAAACATTTTAACCAAAAATGGCATTGGAATAGATGTAACAGATGCACAGAATGATATAACCTCTTTAAAAGGAAGAGGACTTAACATCAACAGCATGCATGGAGCTTATACCACACGTGCAGCTTTCATTTCTATGGGAAGCACCAGCAGACAGTCTCAAGCACATGCCGCAGCTTACAGAATAATTGTGTGGGTGTGTGGGTGTGTGGCGGGGGGGCGTTCTTGAAAATTGTGCTTCAAAAGTTAAATAGGTTTATAGAACAACTATTTCTATAAATGTTGTTTGTTTAAGCTTACAAAATGAATACAATGCAAGCCTAGGATTCCCTTTGTATTAATTATGATTGATTTGGCTGTAATTGTGCCTGCAGCAGGAAGAGGCAGAAGCTTGTACTTTCCAGACAAGTGGTTTGTTTACATGCCGTTGCCACCTAACAGGTATATGCTAACAGGGCAGACAGTACAAGAGTTGAGCTGCCATACCATTAAGCTGTACCTTACTATGGTATAGCTTATTGTGCTCCAAAACACATATAGGCATGTTAACTGGTTCCTGTTAAAACGGACAATAGTGTGTGCATGTGATAGGGACCTTAGATTGTAAACTCCGCTGGAACAGGGACTGATGTGAATGATGAAGGATATCTGCAAAGTACTGCAGAATGTGTTGGTGCTATAAAAAGAACAGTAAATAAATAACATATGGGTGAGTTGATACTGCTGCCCTTAGCCTGTACAGTATGAGGGTATACAGGGGCGCTCCACCAATGAGGCGAGCTGAGCCGCTCGCCTCAGGCGGCAGCGCCAGAGAGGATTCCAGGGGCGGCAAAAAACCGCTTCTGCACCTTTAAGAGCCGAATTTCCGGTTTTTAAACCGGAAATTTGGCTGCGCTATTGCGAGAGAGCGCAATTGCGCTCTCCGCAATCGTGATCCTGCCTCCCCTCCCGACAGGTAAGTCGGTGCGGGGGGGGGGCGGCATTGCAGGAGCCGCCTCAGGCGCTGAGGGTATAGTTTAAAGGGGTGGTTCATCTTTAAGTTAACCTTTAATTTAACTTTAAGTATGTTCAAACCAACTTTTCAATTGGCCTTCAGTTTTTTTTTTTTTATAGTTTTTTAATTACTTGCCTTATTCTTCAAACTCTCCTCAGCTTTCAAATTGTGGTCACTGACCCCATATAAAAACAAATGATCTAAGGCTACACATTTATTGTTATTGCTTTTTATTACTTATCTCTAGATTCAGGCCCTCTCCTATCCAGTCTCTTATTCAAATAAGTGCATGGTCGCTAGGGTTATCACTCTAGCAACCAGATTGCTGAAACTGCAAACTGGAGAGCTGCTGAATAAAATAGCTAAACAACTCAAAAAAACTCAAATAATAAAAAAAAAAATTGCAAATTGTCTTAGAATATCACCCTCTGAATCATTCTATAAGTTAACTCAAAGGTAAACAACCCCTTTAGTGTAGGACATAACATTCCTTCTATGTATATTTGTATTTATAAAAGGGTAGTGGCCACCTTGCTGCTCCTCTTCACGAGTTCAGGGTATGTAGTAGCCAGAAGCCGGCAGAGTAAGGTCAATGGTTCTAAGCAGATTTTCAATTGGTCTTCATTATTTATTTTTTATAAATGTTTAAATTATTTGCCTCCTTCTTCTAACTCCTTCTTCTCCGCTTTCAAATGGGGGTCCCTGACCATCTAAAAATTAATGCTCAGTAAAGCTACACATTTATTTTTATTGCTACTTTTTACTGTGGAGAGTAGGTAGAAGCGGTATCGGCCAGCCTGCATATCACCAATATGTGCAATATGGTTTGCCAGCTTTCATATTTTTTACATTAGATAGAACAGTATATTTTACTTTGTGCACAAACCACTCTGTAAATGTACTATGTTTCAACTCAAGCAACATGCACATATAGTTTGCCTTTTCATATCAGCCTATACAGGAGCAGTGCCCAATGTACCGTAAGCATTTAAAAGAAAAAATGTTACATATAAAAGGTGCAGCATGCACATAATGCATATATTAAAGAAATAATTTAAAAATGTGGTAATTTTATATCTTACACAGTTACATAGTTAAATTGGGTTGAAAAAGACAAAGTCCATCAAGTTCAACCCCTCCAAATGAAAACCCAGCATCCATACACACACCACTCCCTACTTTCACATAAATTCTATATACCCATATCTATACTAACTAAAGAGTTTAGTATCACAATAGCCTTTGATATTATGTATGTTCAATAAATCATCCAAGCCACTCTTAAAGGCATTAACTGAATCAGCCATCACAACATCACCCGGCAGTGCATTCCACAACCTCACTGTCCTGACTGTGAAGAACCCCCTACGTTGCTTCAAATGAAAGTTCTTTTCTTCTAGTCTAAAGGGGTGGCCTCTGGTACGCTGAACCTTTTTATGGGTAAAAAGGTCCCCTGCTATTTGTCTATAATGTCCTTTAATGTACTTGTGAAGTGTAATAATGTCCCCTAGCAAGCGCCTTTTTTCCAGAGAAAACAACCCCAAACATGACAGTCTAATAATAAGTCTTCCATCCCTCTAACCAATTCAGTTGCACGTCTCTGCACTCCCTCCAGCTCATTTATATCCCTCTTAAGGACTGGAGTCCAAAACTGCACTGCATATTCTAGATGAGGCCTCACCAGGAACCTATAAAGAGGCATAATTATGTTTTCATCCCTTGAGTTAATGCCCATTTTTATGCAAGACGGAACTTTATTTGCTTTAGTAGCCACAGAATGACATTGCCCAGAATTAGACAACTTATCTACAAAAAACACTAGATCCTTCTCATTTAAGGAAACTCCTAACACACTGCCATTTAGTGTATAACTTGCATTTATATTATTTTTGCCAAAGTGCATAACCTTGCATTTATCAACATTGAACCTCATTTTCCAGTTTGCTGTATTTATTATTATATTAACACGAACTGCCTTTGTTCCCAGACAAAGATAATGTTTTTTGCAAAAGCATGTTAATAAAAAAAATCTTATTTTATTTACTTCTAACATTGAGTACAATTTTCTTGCTTGTGTAGATGCACCTTCATTGAACCTTTCTTTTCTAAGCCCTATAGCAGTTAAGGGAGAGATCCCTTAAGAGTGGAAAGAGAGAGAATATTCCTTCTGTGTGATGAGGGTGGTGGCCAGCCAAAAATGGCCAGCAATGGAAAAATAGGCATGGCTTTAGCTGGCATGAACTCTTGCTCATAAGCCTGTACAGCCAGGCCATGAAACTGACAGCATAGGTATTCTCATGTACAAAAAGCAGCAGATGTTGAGTATTATTAAATTCATTTAAAAGAATTATACTCCATGTGTTTCCTTATAAGACAGAAGGTATATATACCTTAGTCAGATTGCCAGTCATTCCTTCTTCGCATAACTGCATGGATGGGGCTAGCAATATTATACGTAAATAGAATCACAGCACCATCCAAAGCGTATTTTTTCTTAAAAAGCCTTTATTGCATTCTCTGGCTTGGATCTCGAATGAACAACGTTTCAGGCCTATGTGGCCCTTTGTCAAGTTGACAAACTTGACAAAGGGCCACATAGGCCTGAAACGTTGTTCATTCGAGATCCAAGCCAGAGAATGCAATAAAGGCTTTTTAAGAAAAAATACGCTTTGGATGGTGCTGTGATTCTATTTACGTATTGTTTATCCGGTTGGAGTGGACAACCCTGCACGTGCACCATTTCGATAAAATTTTGGTTTGGGTGAGTGCTGACCAATTACTCCATTGCTAGCAATATTATGGCAGACAGATTCTACACAAGTTTCAAAGAAACAATAAAACTAGCAGCTATAAAAAAAGAATTTACTGTATTACTGAAGTTCAGCTCACACTGATTTGGACAATGTTAATACAGAGAAAAATGTTCTGTTCATGGAATAAGCTATAAATTAAGTACAATTGATTGGAAGTAAAACTGTACTTACAAATAGGGTATAGTTTGCTTTTAAATAAATAAAATGATCTCCGCAAACGTTCCTATTCAAACTGCCAGTTTAAAGATGAGACTGGACTGCTTAGTCATACAATGTGGACACTTCCAAGTAAGTGGCTTGTTTGAAGAGCCCCTTAGGGGGCATTTTGGTGCAATGGCATCAGCTAACTGTCCAAACAAAACAACAGGATGGCTGAATTATTAAATTAACCCTTTCCCTGCCAGCCGTTTTGTCCTAGATGCGAACATCTACTGCCAAGCAGTTTTTAGATATTTTGCACTCTTTCACTTTAAGGGCCTTTCCTGGGGTGGTCTTTTAGTTAACCCAGGAAAACAATATATTGTTTTTTTCAGGACAACCTGAACTTTCACAATATGCAAGAATTTTGGTGTAATTCTACTTCTCTAAAAAAATATTGGATTCTAAGTGTCAAATAAAATGAAAAAAATCATGTTGCACGAAGAACAATCACATATATCAGAAACATCATTCATTTTACGTACGAGAACACAGCTGATTTAGAAAGGTCTATGTCTCCTGAACGCGACAATACCAAATATATATAGTTTTATGGAGATTTCTCACTTGTATAGCTCAAAATCTACAAGCAGTACACAACCAAATTTCCAAAGCAACACTCCCCAAACGGCATACTTTTGATTTCAAGGCCAAACATTCCACTAACAGTAGGTTTACCCAAGAAAACTACCCATTACTAGAAAGAACAGATTCTGGTGAATCAAAAATGGGTAGAAATATCTTTGTACTCCAAACCACCAAGTTGCAATTGTTTCCTAAAGTTATAGTGTTTTATAGAAATTGGTGAATTTTTTGAAAAATGACCTCAAAGCTTCCACTCTACAGCAACATATCTCCCACACATCATTAGGTATCAATGTAAAACACCCCAAATATAAAATCCTGGGTCCACTGAACAGTTTGATGCCCAATATGAATAGATGTACCCAAGCACGTGGCATAGGAGGCCCCAAAAGGAAGACCCCCCGTTTGTTCTGTAATTTCAGATACTGCAAAATCAACACATTTACATCGTTTTGGGGGGCGGCAAAGGTAGAAAACAGTACGTTCACCCCAGAAAACCATATATTTTCGGAAAGTACACATTCCCCTGAATCTAAATTGGGTATGCATGTCTTTCTACGCCAAAGTACCAAGCCGCAAATCATTCCTAAATTTGGTGATTTTGGGGACATTTCCAAAAATGACTTCAAAATTTCGACCCTGCAGCATCGTATTACCCACATACTTTTAGGTATCAAGACAAATCACCCCAAATATGAAAGCCTGGGGTCCTCTGAACAGTTTGATGCCCAATATGTATAGGTGTACCCAAGCACGTGGCGTATAGGGGCCCCAAAACGAAGACCCCCATATGGTCTGTCATTTCAGGTACTGCAAAATCAACACATTTACATTGTTTTGAGGGGGGCAAATGTAGAAAAAAGTAAGTTCACCCCAGAAAACCATATATTTTCGGAAAGTACACATTCCCACGGATCTAAATTGGGTATGCATGTCTTTGTACTCCAAAGTACCAAGCCGCAAACCATTCCTAAATTTGGTGATTTTGGGGACATTTCCAAAAATGACTTCAAAATTTCGACCCTGCAGCATCGTATTACCCACATACTTTTAGGTATCAAGACAAATCACCCCAAATATGAAAGCCTGGGGTCCTCTGAACAGTTTGATGCCCAATATGTATAGGTGTACCCAAGCATGTGGCATATAGGGGCCCTAAAAGGAAGACCCCCATATAGTCTGACATTTCAGGTACTGCAAAATCAACACATTTACATTGTTTTGGGGGGGCAAAAGTAGAAAACAGTAAGTTCACCCCAGAAAACCATATATTTTCGGAAAGTACACATTCCCACGAATTCAAATTGGGTATGCATGTCTTTCTACGCCAAAGTACCAAGCCGCAAATCATTCCTAAATTTGGTGATTTTGGTGACATTTCCAAAAATCACCTCAAAATATCTACCCTGCAGCATCGTATTACCCACATACTTTTAGGTATCAAGAGAAATCACCCCAAATATGAAAGCCTAGGGTCCTCTGAACAGTTTGATGCCCAATATGTATAGGTGTACCCAAGCACGTGGCATACAGGGGCCCCAAAAGGAAGACCCCCATATAGTCTGTCATTTCAGGTACTGCAAAATCAACACATTTACATCGTTAGGGGGGGGGCAAAAGTAGAAAACAGTAAGTTCACCCCAGAAAACCATATATTTTCGGAAAGTACACATTCCAACGAATCCAAATTGGGTATGCATGTCTTTCTACGCCAAAGTACCAAGCCGCAAACCATTCCTAAATTTGGTGCTTTAGGTGACATTTCCAAAAATCACCTCAAAATATCTACCCTGCAGCATCGTATTACCCACATACTTTTAGGTATCAAGACAAATCACCCCAAATATGAAAGCCTAGGGTCCTCTGAACAGTTTGATGCCCGATATGTATAGGTGTACCCAAGCACGTGGCATACAGGGGCCCCAAAAGGAAGACCCCCATATAGTCTGTCATTTCAGGTACTGCAAAATCAACACATTTACATCGATTTGGGGGGGGCAAAAGTAGAAAACAGTAAGTTCACCCCAGAAAACCATATATTTTCGGAAAGTACACATTCCAACGAATCCAAATTGGGTATGCATGTCTTTCTACGCCAAAGTACCAAGCCGCAAATCATTCCTAAATTTGGTGATTTAGGTGACATTTCCAAAAATCACCTCAAAATATCTACCCTGCAGCATCTTATTACACACATACTTTTAGGTATCAAGACAAATCACCCCAAATATGAAAGCCTAGGGTCCTCTGAACAGTTTGATGCCCAATATGTATAGGTGCACCCAAGCATGTGGCATATAGGGGCCCTAAAATGAAGACCCCCATATAGTCTGTCATTTCAGGTACTGCAAAATCAACACATTTACATCGATTTGGGGGGGGCAAAAGTAGAAAACAGTAAGTTCACCCCAGAAAACCATATATTTTCGGAAAGTACACATTCCAACGAATCCAAATTGGGTATGCATGTCTTTCTACGCCAAAGTACCAAGCCGCAAATCATTCCTAAATTTGGTGATTTAGGTGACATTTCCAAAAATCACCTCAAAATATCTACCCTGCAGCATCGTATTACACACATACTTTTAGGTATCAAGACAAATCACCCCAAATATGAAAGCCTAGGGTCCTCTGAACAGTTTGATGCCCAATATGTATAGGTGTACCCAAGCATGTGGCATATAGGGGCCCTAAAATGAAGACCCCCATATAGTCTGTCATTTCAGGTACTGCAAAATCAACACATTTACATCGATTTGGGGGGGGCAAAAGTAGAAAACAGTAAGTTCACCCCAGAAAACCATATATTTTCGGAAAGTACACATTCCAACGAATCCAAATTGGGTATGCATGTCTTTCTACGCCAAAGTACCAAGCCGCAAATCATTCCTAAATTTGGTGATTTAGGTGACATTTCCAAAAATCACCTCAAAATATCTACTCTGCAGCATCGTATTACCCACATACTTTTAGGTATCAAGAGAAATCATCCCAAATATGAAAGCCTAGGGTCCTCTGAACAGTTTGATGCCCAATATGTATAGGTGTACCCAAGCACGTGGCATATAGGGGCCCTAAAAGGAAGACCCCCCCTTGTATGTTCTGTCATTTCAGGTACTGCAAAATCAACACATTTACATCGTTTTGGGGGGGGCAAAGGTAGCAAAAAGTAAGTTCACCCCAGAAAACCATATATTTTCGGAAAGTACACATTCCCACGAATCTAAATTGGGTATGCATGTCTTTCTACTACAAAGTACCAAGCCGCAAACCATTCCTAAATTTGGTGATTTTGGGGACATTTCCAAAAATGACTTCAAAATTTCGACCCTGCAGCATCGTATTACCCACATACTTTTAGGTATCAAGACAAATCACCCCAAATATGAAAGCCTGGGGTCCTCTGAACAGTTTGATGCCCAATATGTATAGGTGTACCCAAGCACGTGGCGTATAGGGGCCCCAAAACGAAGACCCCCATATGGTCTGTCATTTCAGGTACTGCAAAATCAACACATTTACATTGTTTTGAGGGGGGCAAATGTAGAAAAAAGTAAGTTCACCCCAGAAAACCATATATTTTCGGAAAGTACACATTCCCACGGATCTAAATTGGGTATGCATGTCTTTGTACTCCAAAGTACCAAGCCGCAAACCATTCCTAAATTTGGTGATTTTGGGGACATTTCCAAAAATGACTTCAAAATTTCGACCCTGCAGCATCGTATTACCCACATACTTTTAGGTATCAAGACAAATCACCCCAAATATGAAAGCCTGGGGTCCTCTGAACAGTTTGATGCCCAATATGTATAGGTGTACCCAAGCACGTGGCGTATAGGGGCCCCAAAACGAAGACCCCCATATGGTCTGTCATTTCAGGTACTGCAAAATCAACACATTTACATTGTTTTGAGGGGGGAAAATGTAGAAAAAAGTAAGTTCACCCCAGAAAACCATATATTTTCGGAAAGTACACATTCCCACGGATCTAAATTGGGTATGCATGTCTTTGTACTCCAAAGTACCAAGCCGCAAACCATTCCTAAATTTGGTGATTTTGGGGACATTTCCAAAAATGACTTCAAAATTTCGACCCTGCAGCATTGTATTACCCACATACTTTTAGGTATCAAGACAAATCACCCCAAATATGAAAGCCTGGGGTCCTCTGAACAGTTTGATGCCCAATATGTATAGGTGTACCCAAGCACGTGGCGTATAGGGGCCCCAAAACAAAGACCCCCATATGGTCTGTCATTTCAGGTACTGCAAAATCAACACATTTACATTGTTTTGGGGGGGGCAAAGGTAGAAAAAAGTGCGTTCACCCCATAAAACCATATATTTTTGGAAAGTACACATTCCTGCGAATCCAAATTGGGTATGCATGTCTTTGTACTCCAAAGTACCAAGTCGCAAGCCTTTCCTAAATTTGGCGATAAAAGCAACTGTTTTTACATTTCTGAAAATCGCCTAAAAATATTGCAATTGGCCGCATTTATCTCACCCAATTTCTTACATACAATTGTAAAACACCATAAATATTGATGCCAAGGGTCTACTGAACAGTTTGATGCCCAATATGCATAGATATACCAAGGCAGCTGGCATGTGCGGACCCCAAATAAAAATAGTGAATATGAGTTTTCTCCGCTGCCCATTCGCCTTCTGTGAACATAGACCCTTGACTTCATATTATTTGCCTCAAGACCCTCCTAACAGCAATGACCCCCCAAAACCATACATTTTTGGAAAGTACACATTCTGCCGATTCCAACAAAGATAACGACGTCTTTCTACACGAAACTACCAAACTGCAAAGCTTTTCTAAACATATAGGTTTTTACAACATTTCTGAAAATCGCCTAAAAATGTTGCAGTTTGCCGCATTTATCGGACACAATGTTTTACGTACAAAGAAAAATCTCTCTAAATATGGACGTCAGAGGTCTAATAAATAGTTTGATGCCCAATATGTATAGATTTACCAAAGTATGTGTTGTGTATGGACCCCAAATGAAAAACGTAACTATGAATTTTCACGCTAGCCAACTAAGCTGCAGAAAAGAGAACCCTAACTGTACGTTATGTGCCGTAAGACCCCCAAACTGTAAAAAGACCCCCAGAAACCCATATATTTTTGGAAAGCACATATTTTGGCGGATCAAACTAAGTAAAATCTATCTTTCTATACCAAAGCACCAAACAGCAAAACGATACTAAAGATACATAGGGAACAATAATGCAGGGATAAAATTGCAATAAAACCACAAAAATAGCGTAAATCAATGAAATAACAAAATAATTGTTCTGACAGCGTAATTAGTGGCCGAAATCGATTATCCAATAGTCACGCTGCCAAAATAACACGTTTTTAGGCAAAAAAAACAAAAGATAACAGTATAATGAATTCGTAAAAAAAAAAAAAAACACCTGTTTGTGTATACATATTTGTGCACTAATAAAAGTTATCTGAGTGTGCAAATACATGTAAATAAGTGTAAATAAGTGTAAATAACTGTACAAAAGGGACCAAGTGTGCTAAAATTAAAAAAAAAAAATTTAAAAAAATTCCAATCTTTACTAAAATGCATAAATGTACTGTAAGTATGTGTAGGTGCAGGTAAGTGTGTAAAAAAACGTGCACTTACCGTTTTTGGAGCAGGAGAATCGCTGTCTTCTTTGGAGGAGTCCTGGCAGCGTGTCTGCAGAGTTGCTGCGCAGCAGGAAGTGCGTGGGCGGCTCTGCAGGCAGGAAGAAGGTGAGTGTAGTAGCAGACGCTCCATGCGATGCGTCTGCTACTTTGAAGTCGGATCTGCGACAATCGAGTCGCAGATCCGACTTGACAGCCCCCCAGCCTCGTTGCCTAGGGGGCTGTCTTCTCTCCCCACTCTCTGCGGAGGCGGCAAAAGCCGCCGAAGCAGAGAGAGCGCTCAGCTGCTAAAGAACGTACAATGTACGTTCTTGGCAGCCTGAGCATTTGCCTGCCAGCACGTACGCCGTACGTGCTTGGCAGGCAAAGGGTTAAAGTATGGCTGGTGTTATGGGCAATCCTGAACAGGACAGACCTTACTCTCCCACCTTGCAGATCAGCAAAAATTGCCCCATGTGCATCCAGCTTGACTGTGATCAATACCTCAACAACTGTTGGAAGTTAGCTAGAATAAATGTGATAAATTAGCTGCCCAGAGAAAACTGAGCATGTGCAGTGTAACCGACACTCAAAAGTCTAAAAATGGGGAGCTCCTGTGTACAACTCTGAAGGCCTGGACTACTACTGTTATTTGACTGCTGAACCTCTCTGCTTGTACAGTAATTTATGTATATAAAATAAAGAATTTCTAACCGTTTTTATTTTTAGCCTTCGGTTTTCATTTAACACTAGGCACTAGTAATAGAGTCTATAACAATTTGACATAAACAGCGATAAAATTACATTTTAAAAATATTCATGGACTATTTCTCATGCAGAAACTCAGGTATATGCTCTTTAGCTGTTCATGAAACACAATTTATCTCATAAAATATGAGAAATCAGTTCCACATTAGCAGAGTAAAAAGTATGATTCTCTGAAAGGGTGCGCGACAAAATCTAAATATTTCTTACCGCTCATCTTGTGTAACATTGCAGTATTATATGTATTGTTTGTAGCTAAAACATTACATTCAACAAAGGGGCTTCAATGTCAAGCATTAACCTACTTTATCTTACATACAGCAACATAGAAGGGCTTCAGACAGCCAAGCCCAGAAGGTAAGAACTGGGAACTAAATTGGGCTGCCATATGTGGGAAACTACAGGTCTATGCTGTACATGCACCTGTATAAACAGATGAGGACTGCCATACTGTTTGACTCAACTTAAGTTAGCCAAAGACATGCAGATTTTAACCTTGTATCCGACAAACAATCGTACGTAGTAATCTTCCGACCTGCCACTAACCATTCCGATTAAATAAAGTAATCAGATGATGTTCTGGTTGGGACAGCAATCGTATGAAAGTTAGATTGTTATATCGTTAGATAGGCAATACATGCAGTGATATAGTTAGCTGACAGATATCTTGGTGACCATACTTTAGTAATGCCAGGTCTACTTTTAGTGATGATGTCCATTTATGATCTACATGCATAAAGCTTTGTTAGCATAATGTTCTATAGAAAATATTACCTAAATATGGATTTATCAGAAAACGCATATTGCAATACTTAACTATTTCTATTTCTTCTTTCCTATAGCCTTAATATAATAAAGATCTGAATGAAAAGATTGAAATAGGAGGTGATTTTGATCATCTGTTTGTTGACGATGTCTTAAGATCTACTGATCACCAGCTAAAGGTCTTATGGTAGATCCCGATCTAACTTTTGGACACCCCTGTTTTAATCTGTCTGATCCACTAAACAACCAATCGCAATGGCACAAAAAGGACGTTAGGATGATCCACACATGGTCTGGAAAAAAAACTTTATCTTTGTGTCTATGGCCAGCTTCTGGCTTCTAAAGAGCAGCGCTAACCTGCTCGTTGTCCTAAGTGCCAAATGGAATGCCTCTGCCTAGGCAAAATATATACAAGCTACACAATGTATAGATTATGTGCAGACAAATCATGTAAATTGTAAATACTTGCTTTTATATAATTATAAAACAGCTGTAACTATATGAATGTATTGCTTCAGCAAGAGCAGTTTTCCTTGATGCCAACATGTCAATAAGAATTCAGGGATTCAGAGAATAAATAATTTTCTTCTACTGACCTGGGAACAGCTTTCTTCAAATGTTTCTCCCTCATTCGTCTGCATGGAAAAGAAAAAGTGTGCAAAACCGTGTGCAAAAATCACACGCAGGTACTGCCTGAAAGATAAGAGGACCCAGGTCATAAACTTGTTAAACATGAAAGGGTATCATAAGGCCAGTGCCTCACAAGGCTGATCCTCTGCCTGCGTATAAATGCAGGCCAAGAATCAGTCAATCTGGAGGCACTGCCTTCCCCTTGCCAAAATGAAAAATCAGCTGCGACAATGCACTAGTGACGCTTCGATTTCCGAAGATGCACAAAGTTTCCTTGTGAGTCAACTTAGGAAATCGAAGCGCCACAAGTGCCATTGCACTGGTGTTTTATCATTATAGCCAGCGGAAGGCAGGAGGAAGACAATTTGGGGAGATTATCGACTCAAAGAAGAGGCGATTAGTCGGCAGGTGACCAAGTCTTCCCGAATGTGGCCATGTCCTTACTCACGAGCACTTGTTCCTGCACTCCCCTGTGCCCAGTTTAAATGTGTTCAGCCGAGTAAGGGCAATTCATTAAAAGCAATCTCTCACAAAGAAGTAAGTAACCGCCAAATTCAGGTGGAACATATAATGCTGCGTTCATCCTGCATTCAAGCGCATGCATAATCATGAGTACGTGCCCATAAGAAAAAGTCAGCTATGTTTAGTCCTGTGCTCCCCCTCGGCTAAACACATTTAAACTGAATGCGGGGGAGCAAAGTGACAAGTGCTGGTGAGTAAGGCACATAAGTAAACATACTGTACAGATACAACAGTTTTATATGCTATTGGCCTTGACTGATAATACTGGCAATAATTTACTGGGTTATTCTCATAACACAATCCAGGTATAGAACGCATTACAATCACAAATTGCTCTAAGTATCTATCTTGGAACCAAGATAACATGCATGAACAATAAAATTGGAATTTGTGGGATTGTGGCACATGTATGCAATAACTCCCTAAAATTGCAGATCTTGAATGTTAAGGTCAATGAGACAACTGCCATAAACTCAAACTGCATGCCACATGTGCATTTCCTTACATAATACCACATAAAGGTATGGGATTCATAATTAGAAATGCTTAAGACAGGGAATTGTAGGTTTTGTAAAAAAAAATTATCCTCTGCCCTTAAAATATGTCTGTCTGCATTATAGCTCATGTTACACTATGCATTTTCACAAAAAAATCAGATCCCACCTGATGTCACCCCATGTATAATAACAGATGTGAATGACATCTGGGACACAGTTTAGGCCAGAGAATGCTCAATTAAAGGTTTTCAGGCACAATTCAGAAATGCTTCAATGCATAGTGTTACATTAGCCTACTAATAGGAAATGTTGACAACATATGCAAAACAACTGTCTGCATTCCTTTTGGAACTTGTCTGACAAGGATTTCGTTAGAGTGCTGAAAACACCTGAAAGTTGCCCATACCTGGCCTATATTTTATTTGAAAAACTGTTTCCCAGATCAGATTCTGGCGTTCCCTCCATGAATGAAAAATACATGTGAAGGATGATAGCTTGCACTAGAGTTCACTGAAGAGTATTTGTTACCTTTATATGTTATTCTAGACTGTGATAACTTTCAGTAGTGCTTTGTTGATCCATTAAAGAAATGGTGCAGAATTTCAGCACCACGCTAACTCTGTTCCACCATGTCACCAGCTCCACTGAAGGTTATGTGTGATCCCTCACAAACTGATCCTTGCTGAAACTTTCTAAGTGCACCCAATACAAATATGCCTGGACCATTTGTGACCATTGCAGCTAATATAATGCTATATGTAAAATTACTAAATTAAAGCAAGATGTCATTCTGCAAAGTCTAAGCTCACAATATCAGCCTTAACGGTTACACTGCAAATAATTCACTCTACAATATATAATTGAATTCCTGAACCAACAAGTGTATTTTTAGTTGTAATATAGGTGTGTAGGCAGCCATCTCAGGTCATTTTGCCTGGTCATGTGCTTTCAGAAAGAGCCAGCACTTTAGGATAGAACTGCTTTTTGGCAGGCTGTTGTTTCTCCTACTCAATGTAACTGAATGTGTCACAATGGGATCTGGATTTTACTATTGAGTGCAGTTCTTAGATCTACCAGGCAGCTGCTATATTGTGTTAGGGAGCTGTTATCTTATTACCTTCCCAGTGTTCAACTTGCAGTTACCTTCCCACTCCAACTTGCAGTGCAGCAGTAAAGAGTGACTGAAGTTTATCAGAGCACAAGTCACATGACTGGGGCAGCTGGGAAACTGTCAATATGTCTAGCCCCATGTCAGATTTCAAAATCTTATATAAAAAATCTGTTTGCTCTTTTGAGAAACGGATTTCAGTGCAGAATTCTGCTGGAGCAGCACTATTAACTGCTGCATTTTGGAAGAAAAATTGTTTTCCCATGACAGTATCCCTTTAACATCATCATTATAATATTTTTCCTGGGGGCTATATATTTGAGTGCTGGGGTTAAGTTGTATAGTATGTATTACAAGCCACACATACGTGCATGAGCTGCATTCTAGTGTGTTTCTGTATTATGGGGAGGTGGTGCTCTCCTCAATGCCTGCTCTCCCAAACCTGCCTAATGGTGTCTTTGGAAGAGATCATGCTAAATAAAGAGAAAAGCAGGTATGGTCTTTCTACCCCCAAGGATAGTATTCCCTTTTTTCACTTAGGACTGACGCATGGACACTGCTTGACGGCACGTCAGCTTATGCATACTTTGTACAAACTTTGTAACTAAATGTGGCTTCTTACTAAATGTTACCAACTTAACACACCTGGGATCTTTCAAGCACCTATAGATTGCAGGGAGTAGCTGCAAAAAATGAACTTATCGCGGAGTAGAGTTGAGAAGTCAGAAGCAGCTCTCTTCAAATGTCCTAATTTGTTAAAGCATAGGAAGAGCACCCTATACTTTGTACCATGACCCACAAATTGCACCCAGAGACATAACTCTAGTACAAAGTGGTGTCTAATAATTTATGCAACACTACTGTTTTCTGCATTCAGAAGGGAAAATAGATTAAGTGGCACATGGACATTCCCCAATGTGTGCCAGGATGCCAGGGAGCCCTGAATTTACCACCAGCCTGTGGCCCAACATCCCTGTAACATGTGCTGGATTTTTGTCTACAAAGTGTAGGGCATCTTGCATGCACCTACCATAAGTGTGGCCCCTTGCATCTGTGGAAATGGTAAACAACCTCATGTGTATGTCTGCTAGAATTAAACCAATATAACTCTTATGTATGCTGCTATACAACTTGGCAAGAAAAACGATCATCCAAAGTATATTTTCCCCTAAACGGAGAGCAGGAATTAGTGCAATGTTTATTGCGTGCACAGGACATCTATGCCTTACAAACTTGCATTTCTGTAAATAGACTTGAGATGCAGTATTGCTCCTTCAGCTGATGACATTGAGCAGATCATTACCTGACTAAGCCACCCAAAAGGCGAGCCAAATCAAGCTGATTCATACATTAAGTTCTCTGGTCAATGACTGACATGGAGAACTCATACATAGCAAACTCACGCAGAAAAGACAGCATTGACCCCAAACTTCACTCCAGAGGTACCAGTATTATGTTCAGACTGCCCGCCATTTTGCTGGTCTAGACAAGGTGCATTTCCCCTTTTCTCATTATCATTTCTCATCTATGAAGCTATGTACAAACAGCTGTAATTGTGGTAATGGCACTGAACAGCAACGGAGATCCAAGAATATTACCTATACAGGTATGGGATTTGTTATCCGGAAAGCTCCCATTTTATTCTAATAATCCAAATTTTAAATAATTATTTTCTTTTTCTCTGTAATAACAAAACAGTACTGTGTACAGGTATGGGATCCGTTATCCGGAAACCCATTATAAAGAAAGCTCTGAATTACAGAAAGGCCGTCTCCCATAGACTCCATTTTATCCAAATTTTTTAAAAGTATTTCCTTTTTCTCGGTAATAAAACAGTAACTTGTACTTGAACACAACTAAGATATAATGCATCCTTATTGGGAGCAAAACTCGCCTATTGGTTTTATTTAATATTAACATTATTTTCTAGTCAATTTACGTTATGAAGAAAATTACGGAAAGATCCGTTATCCGGAAAACCACGGGTCCCGAGCATTCTGGTACAGGTCCCATTCCTGTACTTTATCCAAACTAAGATATAATTAATCCTTATTGGAAGCAAAACCAGCCTATTGGATTTATTTATTATTCCCATGATTTTCTAGTAGTCTTAAGATATGAAGATCCAAATTATGAAAGGATCCATTATTTGGAAATCCCCAGGTTATGAATATTCTGGATAACAGGTCTGATACCTGTACAAAGAGACCGTTCGAATCCACCCTAATTTGCATATGAAAATACGCATCATCATGGGGAAAAAAATGGAAGTGGATTCAGTTTGTTCAGGCACACAGATTCATCAAAATTGTGCAAAGTGGCGGTGCAACCCTAATATATATATATATATATATATATATATATATATATATATATATATATATATATATATATATATATATATATATATATATATATATATATATATATATATATATATATATATATATATTTATTATACAAATTGGATTATGATGTAAAAAAGGATTCTTCACAACTACAACGAGTGCTGATCCTCCATTAATACAATACAATTGATGGTGCACCACTGGTCTGAGTGCGGGTACTGTGGGACATTATAATTATATATCTATCTATCTATCTATCTATCGAGAGAGAGAGAGAGAGAGAGAGAATGTACAGTTTTGCAGATAGGACCCTCTCCAAATCAAGACTCATTCATGTATAGCTTTATCATACATAGTGCAACTTGTATTGGCAGCAAGTTTATTGCTACAACACTTAAAGGAAAACTATACCCCCCAAACAATGTAGGTCTCTATAAAAAGATATTGCATAAAACAGCTCATATGTAAAATCCTGCTTCATGTAAATAAACCATTTTCATAATAATATACTTTTCTAGTAGTATGTGCCATTGGGTAATCATAAACAGAAAATTGCCATTTTAAAAAATAAGGGCCGCCCCCTGGGATCGTAGGATTCACTGTACTCAGAAACATACCAACAAACCATACATGTTAGGTCACATGAGCCAATTAACAGACAGAGTTCTGCCTTTTGCTTCCACACTTCTTCCTGTTACAGTTAGAGTTGTAGTATTTCTGGTCAGGTGATCTCTGAGGCAGCACAGAGACCATCACGAAATGGTGGCTCAAGGCAAGAGATGTAAAAGGGCAATATTTACTTAAATATATATTCCAGTTTGGTAAGATTCTTTAATATGCCGCTTAATATGATACGAACTATCTGTTGCTTAAGTGTTCATTTTGGGAGTATAGTATACCTTTAATCATTACCGGAACAAACAGTGTAAGAAAGGAAAGTAATACACTGTTATAAAGATGTTAGGTGGAAGGAAGTCAACAGAGCTTACAATCTAAGTTTGTATGAGGCTTATATTTTTTTTATCACATACTGGTTCCTCCTTTCTCAAGGATGAATTCACTGGGGGTGCCGATATTTTAAGTCTGCCATGGGACAACTGGGAGTTACAGGTAAGATGGCCATGTTGTACTATGCTACTTTATGCCCATGCCAGTGCAACAACCCCTTTAAATGTTAATGCTAGAAAAATGGTAAAAAAACCACAAATATACAACTAAAATTTAACTTGCGGTGTACTATTTGAACAATACGTTTTGTGAAGATGAACTACTCCCTTAGCACGTTCAGTGTCCTCAACTCTAGAACCTATGCATCTGGTGTAAACAGATCATAGGCTAATGTAATGAAGGACAGTTTCTCTGCTGGCTGAATATGCCTATTCCACCCTATGCCATCTTGCATGTGCAGTTGCTAACAGGATTTGTATCTGCCTGCTACTGAGTACATAGGGAGTATTTCAAACAGAAAATGCACACAAGTACTTTGTAGCTGAAATACCTGCATGTGGTGTGACAGACGGATAGTGTTCATGACTGCACACACAGGAAGGCATAGAGCAGATAGCTGCAAGCACACAAACTGCTCATTGAGTCATTTGCCATAGTGCAAGCACTGTAAATTCTACAATTCCAGCTGACTTTTTAATCTATCCTATGTTAATGTTTACAATATAGTAGAGAATATCAAAGCACCAGCAGAAGATATAGGGTTAAAATAAAAAGGCAATTTTAACACAAAATTTCCTACTTGTGAATAATACGCCGGTATCAGTGGATTTTCTGATGTTCTTCCTTGTTGAAAGTCAAATCGTGATCCCTTTCCCGGGTCAGATTGCAATTAGAGCCAGCAAAGTGGAGAATCCTGGGCACTGTCAAAGTACAGAGCAACAGAGAAAAGCCCTAGAGGAAAGAGAACAAAGAAGGAAACAATATAAATTCTGCACCTGACCTCTCAGAACAGATCATTGTGGCAAAATGAGACTAAAAGCGCTGCTGATGTGTGACTAAATACACACAGAATAATTGGAAATGCAACGGATGTTCTGGAAACAATCAATTGCCTAAACAGGGCATCGTGATTAAGCAGAAATATCTACTTTTTTCTCTAAGGGATAAAAAATATGAATTCACAATAAGTGTTTGTAAGGGAGGGGGTGATATAGTTAATCCAGAAACACTTGTCAGTATTTGTATTTGCTTTTGAAAGCAGTGTCTGTCTTTGCCTTTCTATTCTCTCCATTGGGAGCCTGATCATTCAAACAATGTAGCACAAGCCAAATGACTAACAGGCCTGTCTTGGTTAAAGGAGACCCGACCTGCCAGTGTTTCAGAAAAAGTCAGAACCAGCAGTGCAGAAAGGGACAAACCGATGTTTTCAACTGCAGTTGCACGACATAGAACTTTAAAACCGCTAAACATTGGCGATTAATATAAAGCGGGAATTGGGCATATTTTGAGGGGGGGTTATATCCCCTTAAATTGGGATGAAATCTTCTTTTTAGAATAGAAATCCCTGTAATCTTGCCATAGCCAAAGGGTACTTTGATTGATCACTTAAATACAGTGCTGGAATAGTAAGAAAGGAAAATATGGGCTATTTTTGCAGTCCACTGTGATATAAAAACTGAAAAGTAAACGTGCTGTTTATTGTGGAGGGATAAGAAGTCTTGTCAGCATGTTTGTAGAGGAAGACACGAGCTGCCATACTGCACGCTGCTCCTCCTGTCTATATGCAGCTCTGGCAATGACACTATTGCTATACTGAAGCTACAGGCAAACAATATGGAAGCTATTACAGAATTCTACGAATTGGGGAATAGGCAGCGGTTTTCTGCACAGCACAGGCTACATGAAGCTTGCACAACGCACATCAGGCCCTTACCGCTCTCTAAGGCTATTTATCTCGCCATTTATAGCCCACCTCAGAGGCCCTCCACACCAGCAGCTCTGTAAGGCCGCAGAACAAACACCTCTTGCCTGTCGTTATTGCAATAAGTGCCGGCCCTATCAGGCTCCCCTACCCACTTTCCCTTCACGGTGCCCTCATTTCCCACCTCACCAGATACCCGGTTACTCCCACCTCGGCCAGCACCGCGCTCTCCAGCTTGACTGCACCACAACAAGCTCCTCCTTCTGGTAGCAACACCACAACATGACTCGCTGAGATTACGCCCTCGAAATGTGCCGATTGGACCGCAGCTCCGAATTGTCTTGCGCTGAGTGGCTAGCCGTTGCTGTCATTCAACAAGGACCGCCTACAGTGCTGGCCTTAACCCTGAGTGGCTTGAAGCAACTAACTATCGGAAGCGACACAAGCGCTGTACCAGAGCCTTGCGTTCCACGCCTCGTTCCGAAGTGTTACTGAGGGAATGATGTCACTACAAGTGTTTTTCTTTCGACAGTGAATTCCTTGTGCAGCCATTTTGTTTCTGTCCCATATTTTACATTTCTGTAGTGCGGACCATACATCTTATGGCTGACAAGCGAACGGTGCTTTATGCATTCTGTACTCCTCTATTAGCCCTGGATAACTGCCTACACGATCTATCGTTCCGTATTGTTCCCTAAGAGGAATTCTGCAGACTATGGAGCAAACTGATCACTAGCTAAGGCTTGTTGCCACCCAGACTCGTACAGATGCCTGATGGCATTCCTATTAATAGCATGCCTCCCAACATTTGAAAATATCAGCTGTGCTACTCGTATTTTATGGTCACACACACCCAATTACTATGTTCATTTTACAAAATTTGGCAGATTATGGAAAGTTTGAGCCAGTGGAGTAACTAGATTTTGGGCCCCCTGCAGACACACATGGGAAGCCCCTCTCCTTCAGAGAACTAATGAAGCACATGCTAGCCAGGTCACATACCTCCCAACATTTTGGAAACAGGGATGGCAATTTGAACACATTTTTATTTTTATGTGTTATTACAGTTTTGCTAATTAAGGTGAATTGCCCTTTAAGATGTGAGTCTTACTTCTCCCTTAGCCTACCCCTATCATTACTAGTAGTTTCCTATATATTTCTATTGTATTCTTCATAAAGCTCTAATGGGTATCATAATATTATTTTTGACCCCTCAGGTATTATTTTTGACTACCCCGGGTAGCATGGGAGATAAGAGTGACAAGGAAAAGCAAGGGCCTAAAGCCAGAGGGGTTTACATCTGGGCCCTATGCAATGTACCCCCCAGTCCTGGCCATCACGTTTTGTATATTTAACCACCTCCTTTAAGCCAGGAGTGGACAAATACACCTACCCATAGGATGGTCACTGCCTAGATCTGGTCTTTAAAACTTTCTGCATTTAACATTGATCCTTTTCCTCTCTCTGATCACCATCTTATCTCTTTTTCTATCTTGCATACTCCCCCCCCTCTACTAACCCTCAACCAAAAATTCTGGTTCGTCACACCCACACTGTTGATATAACTGCTCTATCAGACTCTCTCAGTTCTAGCTTCTTCTCCATCACTACTTCCTCTGATTCTGATTCACTGGTAAATACCTACAACTCGGCTCTGTCTGCTGCTATCGATACCCATGCCCCTCTGCAGCCACAACCACTGCACACACTCCACTGAGACTGCCTTATGTAGAGTTGCAAATGATCTCCTGACTGCTAAGGCCAAAGGGCATTACCCTATTCTCATTCTCCTGGACTTATCTTCTGATTTTGATATTGTTAACCATTCTGTTCTAATGCAAGTTCTCCATTCAATGGTATCCGTGATCAAGCTGCATCCTGGTTCTCTTGCTACCTTTCTGACCGCTCCTTCTCTGTTACTTTTGCAAACAAATCTCCTCTCCTCCTGTTCATCTTAATGTGCGGGTGCCTCAGGGTTCTGTACTTGGTCCTCTGTTGTTCAACTTGTACACTCTCTCTTTAGGAGACCTTATATCTTCATTTGGCCTTAAATATCACCTGTATGCCGATGACATTCAGATATATTTAGACACTCCCTCACTAATCGCTGATGTTCAAACCCAGATAGCAGACTGCTTAGTATCTCTTCATGGATAAACCAACGCAACCTCAAGCTCAACTTGGCCAAGACTAAGCTCATGGTCTTTCCACCCAAACCGAGCCCTTCTCTTTCTTTCACCATTACTGTTGATGGCATGACCATTAACCTGGTTAACTCAGCACGCTTGGGCGTCATCTTTGACCTGTCCCTCTCCTCAGTTTAATAATACCTGTCGTTTCTTCCTCTGCAATATAGCCAAGATACACAAACAACAGCCAAAACACTAATCCATGCCCTTATTTTATCCCATTTAGACTATTGCAATCTCCTCCTAACTGGTCTTCCTGACTACCATCTCTCTCACTTTCAATCAATCTTCAACTCTACTACCAGGATCCTTCTGCTCTCTCCTAAAAGGGAACCAGGCTTATCCTCAACTAAAATCCTTAGTGTGGCTGCCTGTTAAGCAAAGAATAACATATAAACTCCTTCTACGAACATTCAAAGCCCTTCACTCCTCTGCTCCTCACTACATTTCTTCTCATCTCTCGATATACATTACTAGTCGTCTTCTCCACTCTTCTCAGATGTACCTTTTTTTCATACCATCCATATCCACTGCCACCTCTCTTCTCAAACCCTTCTATCTTGCTGCTCCTTGCCTCTGGAATTCCATCCCTGAATTCCTCTGTAAGGAATCTTCTCTCAATCTCTTCAAGAAAAAACTAAGAGCCTACCTTTGGGAGTACTAGAACATTAGCCTAGTCCTGTGCTTACTGACTATTCTTACCGCACTTTTTCATCTCCAATTTTTGCCTGTATGTTAGCCTCCCACTCCCACTTTGACTGTAAGATCTATGGGGCAGGGACCTCCTTCCCACTATGTCTCTTACTACATAGCACATATGATTTGTCTTCCCCATGTATACTTACACATATATATATATATTTATATATATATATATATATATTATATATATATATATATATATATATATATATATATATATATATATATATATATATATATATATATATATATATATATATAGTACTTTTATGCACTGTACTGCGCTGTGGCTCCTTAACAGCACTTTACAAATAAAGTTATACATACATACAATAAAATCCACCATTGGAGATACAAGTACCTGTAAAGATGCCACTAGATGGCAGTAAGAGAAAACATACTTCAGGGAAGAAGGCCTCTCAGTATGTTACAAAGCTGTTTTTAAAGGTAATACAATATGTGTTGGAAAAGGTGGTCATTCCATAAAAGCGACCCTACTAAAAGGTGAAAATGCATTTTAAGTCCAACTTACTGGCATTTTAAACACTCCTGGAAAACTGTGTGACTTTTGGGTAAATCCTGTGTATTCTTGTTTCTTTACTTGCTCATCACTTGAATTAGTTGTGTCTGCAGATGATTGGGAAGCTGTGGTTGATTGGGGCAATCATGTTCAGAATGAATCTAACATACATTTTGTTTATTTTAAAGGTTATAGATATAGATCCTCTTGTAGCATCAAAGAATGCTGGCAGACAATGGTTTGTAATTGTAACTTGAAGTTTCTCTTTGATATTATTCTCCAAATATTGAGACGAGCCCTAGATAAAAAAAAGAGTACATTAGGCAGATGTAACGGAACTAGGAACTCTGGCTTATGATCTTAATCTGTACAAACTTAATTATATATTACCTCCTACAGTGTTGCTATAAGCAATGGAAACAAGGCATTAATGGGAGAAATTTTATTGAATCTCTCAATTAGGCTATGGGCAAACAGTGGATTTGTCCCTGATAAATGTAAGAAGAGAATCCCCCCCCCCTGCTCATCCAGTCCCAGTGCAGTAGAGGGGAGCATTGCCCCTTTTCCAAATACAATGGAAAACACAGCAAAAAGAATCACACAAAAGAATCTCTTAAAAATGTTAAGTAATTCCCAGTTGCTAATGTGTTTCAATACGCTCATAATAATCCTAGAAATCTCTAGTATTTCTATAAATTAGAAAAAAAAGAATAATTTGTCTTATTATTTATACATATATATAATCTATTTACTATACATACATCAAATGTATTTTGTGCCCAAGGAAAGGTCACTAATACTGTATTACATTTTTATAAACTGTAATAAACCCAGTATTAGTGCAGACTCTTGGCAGGGGTTTGTGCTGCAAAATGTATACAAAAACAAGCAGTATAACGTTGTCTCCCCTTTCCACTAAAAAAAGTTGTAGAACCAATACAGCTGATTAAAATTAGAGGTCTCCCATTTCTTTCTTAACAGTTATTCCATTTTAAGCGGAATGTGGGTATTGCAGTATGAAGCTGTACAAATCACAACATCCCATTCCCATTGTAGCCCATGCCTCCAAAGATCTGCCTCCAAAGAACGGTGATGAGAAATTTCACTGCAAGTAAAAGCAAGTGACAAAGATAATGATTCTTTCTTTAGCAGCATCTTTTGGCAATGGCAGATGCTTTGTTTATATCAGCTGGTTTGGTTCTGTTGTGAAACAGTCAGTTCAATATAGATCAGCCTTGGTCTCTAGCTGCCTCTGGCAGGAGTGTAACTACAGAGGAAGCAGACCCTGAAATTGCAGGGGGCCCAGGAAGTATAGGGGCCATGGGCGTAACTACAGAGGAAGTAGACCGTGCGGCTGCAGGGGGCCCAGGAGGTATAGGGGGCCCCATGAGGCCCAAATAATGCTCAATTTCAACTTCTATTAGTAAAACAAGACAACCTCTGGATACATGTATGTTGGGGGCCCCTAAAATTAATTTGCTGTGGGGCCCAGTAACATCTAGTTATGCCACTGATAGGGGCCCCACAAGGCCCTAATTCATATACAATTTCAATAAATATTGGTAAAACAGGTCAACCTCTTCTGTCAGTAGCAGATGCGGGTCTTGTGGGAGCATACGCAGTAGAAGCTTATTCAGAATACAGCACCTTAGAACTTAACTGCGCAACTTTGTAGATTTATAACAGGTCAGGAGAAATGCTCCCTGCCCCTGCTGTGGGCAGGGAGCTTGGAGGGAGTCAATTGGGCAGGCATTGGAGGGGGCTGGCTTTTAGTTCTCCTTTAAGACAATTTATCAAAACCTAACAGCCTCTGGGATAGAATTATCTCTTGGCATGCACCATTATATAATCTGTCCAAGTTTTTGTAGGAACCCATAGGGTTTATTAGCATAATGTGTACAGCATAATGTGTACATGTATCATTGGCCCAAAGGCTGATGGCAAGTGTAGGGACCCATAGGTTTAATGTGCCTCTATGGCTTTAAATCCCTACACTTCCTGATCTCCCTAATTGTGGGGCAGATGCCCATGTAGCTAGTTGTAATTTACATATCCCAGTTATTGGCCAAGAAGTGTTGTGACCACTTCCTGTCACACTTTGGTACAGTGAGTGAGAAGGGTGGATTTTCCTCTTTGGCTTCTGGTTGCTGATCCAGCTGGATGTTTCCATGGAGCCTGGGTACATCAAGGCCCAGTAAAGCCCGTTTGCCTTCGAGGGACCTGAACCTCTAGTGTGGAAGTCAGGGAGCAGGGACCCTGCGAATGAGGTGTAGCAGAGAGTAGCTTCCCACTGTGAAGGAATCACAGTGAATATGGTGTCAGGCTTTAGGTTCTCCTTCCTGACCACTCCACTGGGTGAGATCCAGACCACCTGTGAGGTATTTCTTCTTGGAGGTGCTGTACTGCCTTGACTACATCCTCAGGGAATTCACCTGCATCTACCTCTGATATACTGTATGAGCTGTGTGCCTATATATTCTGCAAATGCCTCTTTACTGATGTAAGTACCTTGGGGATCATTTGTCTTTGACAAATAAGCTATTCATTCTGTTTGACTGCAAGAACCTCCTGGTGCCCATTTCTTTATTGGTTTAAGCACAGTAGCCTGTGGGAGTTGTAGTTGCAACACACCACACCTTCGTTCCACTTTGTCCTGCCTTAAGTGTCCAGTGTAACCCATGCTGTAGTATACTAGATGGTTGTTAACCCGTTGGCCTGGATAGTCCAGAATCGTGTTACACAAGTTTCTGCCACACTTCAGTATAGTGCAGGGCAGAGGGTGGTGCTTCTTCATTCCCCTGCCACCCCAGGAAGGAGTGGATGGTAATGGAGGCCTGGAGCTTAGGCCCTTGTTAAAGGATAACTAAAGCTTAAATAAAGAAGTAGGTAGAAATGTTGTACATTATGTTTTGTTCTTCTATATCAGCCCAGTGTAACCACAGCCCTTTAGCAGGAAGATCTGTATCTCCAAAGATGCCCCAGTAGCCCCCATCTTCTGATTCACTGCACATGCTCTGTGCTGCTGTCACTTACTGAGCTTAGGGGCCCCACTCACAATATACAGTACACATAGAATATAAATGTCACAATATAAGGCTGATTAGTAATTAATACAGACAATTACTACATGACAGCACAGAAACCAGTGCAACTAGCATCAAAATGTAATAATCAGCCCTATATCAGCTTATATTACAGGACAACCTCATTTTCTGCTTGATAATTTGCAACGACCCCTAAGCTTAGCTTCACAACAGCAGCCCAGAGCCCACTGAGCATGTCAGTGTCACAGACACTTTCCAAAATGGTGACCCCCTGTGACAAGTTTGAAGTCCTGGATCATTGCTGCTATTGACAAGCTGAAACGTTAGGTTTCTGCAATACTTCAGCATATAAAATATTGCATTTGCAGCCATATTATTTTTTAGGGTTTAGTTCTCCTTTAAGGGAAGGCCTTGGTGAAGTTGGGATACAAGGAGCCCATGAATGAGGAGTGGTCACAATAGGGTAGTTCTCTGTAAAGCACTTTCTAGGAAAGTGAGGCATATAGAACTAGTGAGCATGAGCAGCAGCCTGTAGTGTAGGGATCACAGCCTGATAGGATTTTAGGTTTACTGATTTCCCTGACTTGTCGGGATCCAGGTCATTGTAAAGAGATGCTGATTGTGCATGTATCTATGTGGTAAACTATCTCCCCAGGGATGTGACAAGGTGCTGGATCTGAAATGCTGTGTTGTTACCTGACATGTATATGATAAACCTCAGAGGATTGTGAGTATCAAAACCCAGATTTGTGTTTTAAGAGAATAAAGCCTGTTGCTGTTTGTTCTGTTCAAGAACCTTTTGGCATTCAATTCTGTTATTTAGTCAGTCGGCACAAGTGAGGTGTAATTGCACAACACCATTTCTTCACCCTTTCATATAGCAAAGGCCCATCTTGTGGAGAGAGGGTTAAATGCAACTGATTCTCTGCTTGTTTCCTAGCCAGACAAGGTCTAACGTAGCTAAGAGGGGTATATATATATATTTTTTACATTCACATACATTTTAATTCATTCTGTAATTGACTTTACACATAACTGTGTTTGTTACATGGATGTGAGACAAATTCTCCTTTTGTGCACCAACCAGATTTCGTCCTCATTCTTAAACAGAAATAAATCTTTTGTATATTTTTAGATCTGTGTATATGGTCACAAATATTTATGTACCCTAAGAAACATTCATTCTGTATACTAGGGATATTTTTGTATAAAACGTTGAGAAAACTGGACATAAATAAAGTCAGTTGCGTGAAAGTAGTGCAATTACACCACCCCAGGGTCATAACTCCTCCGACATCATTGTGCCTGTCTCTGATGTCATCATGCCCACCCCAACATCCCTACCCCCAATGCAATTTGCCCTGCCATCTTTAGGTTTAGCATCTAGCAAAGGTGGCAACCCAAGTTGCATGTACAGAGATTCTTTCTTTTAGATGTTTCTCCTTGGCATCAAGACATTAAGGGGGTTATTTATTAAAACACAATTTTTTTATGGCATCTGTTTCGTCGCCGAAAACCCAAAAAAGTTGCAGTAAAAAAAGACACCATTTTTTCATGATTTATTATGCCCCAATTTGTTCCAAGTCCAAATCCAAAAATACTCTGATGAAAAATAAACCTGACGAATTCATGTAAAAGTCAATGGCAGATGTCCCCTTGACCATGGGAAATGTTCAGAGTTTTCGGGTTTTGACGCTGGTTTTTCAAAAAATTTTGTGCGACAGTCCGAAAAAGTTGTGTTTTTTCCTTTTTTGATTTTTTTCTAGTTTTTTTTAATTGATAAATTAGGGCAAATTGTGGATTCTAGTTTGGTCGGACTTTTTTTATTTAAAAAAATCTGAAAAAAATTAGATTTTGATTAATAACCTTATCAAGATTCATGTACATTTTGATATCTGCAGTAGCATCTTGTGTGCTTTTAAAGTGGATGTTGGGCTGGAAATACGTTTTTCCCGTATATACTCGAGTATAAGCCGAGTTTTTCAGCATCCAAAATGTGCTGAAAAAGTCTACCTCGGCTTATACTCGAGTCAGTGGGCAGTAGCTGAGATTGCAGTCACTTTTAATCATTCCTATACAAACAGTTCGCTTGGGGAGAGACTGCAATATCACATAGCGCCCTCTGTTGGTTATATGAAAGAATAACAGTGCACCCTCTGTTGGTTTTATGAAAGAATAACAGACTGCAATATCACACAGCACCATCTGTTGGTTATATGAAAGAATAACAGTGCGCCCTCTGTTGGTTATATGAAAGAATAACAGTGACTGCAATATCACACAGCGCCATCTGTTGGTTATATGAAAGAATAACAGTGCGCCCTCTGTTGGTTATATGAAAAAATAACAGTGACTGCAATATCACATGTTGGTTATATGAAGGATTAACAGTGACTGCAATATCACACAGCGCCCTCTGTTGGTTATACGAAAGATTATCAGTGATGGCAATATTACACAGCACCCTCTGCACATGGTAGTGGGACAATGCACACAGTAATCCGTTTGGCAATTCTCTGTCACCATCAACTTTGCAAAGAAGTCCAGTTGATCGCTGGGGGGTCGCTTTGGCGGAATGTGCGCTGCTGGGAGACAGGGCTGTAGTTGTGTCTAGGCTTATACTCAATAAGTTTTCCCAGTTTTGTAGGTAAAATTAGGTACCTCGGCTTATACTCGGGTCGGCTTATACTCGTGTATATACGGTAATGAAGACAAAATAAAATCAAAATAATAATTATTATTATCCTTTATCCTTTCACAGTGCTGACATTTTCATCAGTATTTTACAGAGATTATACAGGATATCATTGACATCATTCCCTGCCCCAGTGGAGTTTACAGTCTCATTTTCCTAACATATTCACACTCTGGTCAGTTAACCTGCCTGTATGGTTTGGAGTGTGGATGAACTGGAGGAAACCCATGTAAGCAGACAACCTGCCTGTATGGTTTGGAGTGTGGATGAACTGGAGGAAACCCATGTAAGCAGACACCTTGCTCATAGTGCCATGGATAGAATCAGTATTAAAGGAATTGTTCAGTGTAAAAATAAAAACAAGGTAAATAGATAGGCTGTGCAAAATAAAAAATGTTTCTAATATAGTTAGTTAGCCAAATATGTAATGTATACAGACTGGAGTGACTTGATTTCTATGCACCAGATATTCAGCAATAGTTGACAACCAGGAATGAAAGCAAATTGAGCAGACACACATGAACATCACATTGAGTAAGGCAGAAAAAACCCAAAAAACATTAATACATAAGTAAGTAAAGATGCGTTTTGTGATTCCATAGCCAGGGCGCTCTGCGCTAATGAGGCGAGTTGAAAAAATTGACTTTACTAGTGTGCCCGACTCCTGCCTCAAAAACAGCCCTGTTCATAGCACTTAGTTATGTTTCAATAAACTTTTTTTTATGCCTTGGATTGTCATGTGTATCTTCTCACTATACCTTATTCTCACGTGTTCAAGGCTGGAATGGAACCAAAATTCCCAGCCCTGCAAGGCAGCAAAGTGAACCACTGTGGCACCATGAATTGTGGCCCTTTGCAGTTGCTGTAGCATACAGTCATGCGAAATTGGGCAACAGCACTATTGAGTGTTCCTGGGCATAATTTACAAGCCAATTATTAACGTTAACAATTGAAAGTATATTAAAAGAAAAATGAGATTAAAAAACTATAAAAAAAGAGTTTAACAATTGAATGAGTTTTCCAACACAATATAATTGCTTTGAGCAACATTAGCTTCTATTTGGATTGCCTCTTGCAAAAATGTAATAAGTAATTGGGATTAGCAGTGCACATGAAAAAATGATTGATTGGCACTATCAGACATAACATTTCATGGGGGATGCTAAGAGCTGAGGTTTAGTAGTTCAACCAAAGGCAGCCTATCCCTGCTATATATTTCATAATAGCTAAGGATGCTGGGAAATGCAGTTAAGCAACAGTTCAACCGGCCCAGCATGTCCATTGTGAATATACAGTCTATTTAGCCACAATAATGTTTTGTCCCATTACAGCCTGGAAACAATACAGTGACATGGTTCCATCCCTGTTGGTATTACTTTATCTGTTCCGCTAAGCAGCAAAATATCAGTATTACTATAGTGCACCTAAATATGTAATTAGTCACACCCATATATTTTACCCAGACTGTATAAACAATTCTGGTACAACTATGGAGGGCAAAGAACTTAAAGGGGTTGTTCACCTTTGAGTTTAATATGATTTGGAGAGTGAAAAAATTCAGAAAGTATAAAAATAAATAATGAGGACCAACTGGAAACTTGTTTAGAATTGAGCATTTTATGACATACTAAAAGTTAACTCAAAGGTGAACCACCCCTTTAACCTAACAAAATAAGTTAAGTGTCCAATCACAATACATTTTCTGAAAAATGCCTTCTTTTGCACTTTCCCGCGAATAAGCTGATTCGCCACTAGTAACATATTTTTCAATGGGGGAGATTTGTTGCCCACAGTAGCAAATTTTTAATGTGGGTGACAAATCTCCCGATGTGTCAATGCCAAGAGCCATGGGTCAAATAATTCTGAGCCACATCTGCCTTTATCTGAACCTTTATTCACTGTGTGAGATTTGAATTAGGGATGCACCGAATCCAGGATTCGGCCTTTTTCAGCAGGATTCAGATTGGGACAAATCCTTGTGCCTGGCCAAAACGAATCAGAATCCTAATTTGCATATGTAAATATGGGGCGGGTAGGGAAATCACGTGACTTTTTTATCACAAAAGAATTTTTTCTACTTTATCCTTTCCTGACCTTAATTTGCATATGCATATTAGGATTCAGATTCGGGTCGGTATTCGGCCGAATCTTTCACCAAGATTCAGGGATTCTGCTGCATCCCAAATAGTGGATTCGGTGCATCCCTAATTTGAATTGTGATGTATTTATTCCTTTTATAAATGTGGAGAAAAAGACAAAGGGTTGTAGCCAGATAAACAATTGGGGGTGTACTATTTTCGGCTTTAGGGAGAATGAAGCTGTGTATTCAGTTTGCCTCTCACAATGAGTTGCATTGTTTATTGCGGTGAAATTATTAGTGCAGATCCTTCTTCTCTTTTAGTTAAAGGTGGCAACACATGGGGTATTTTCTCTGCTGGTTGAGAAGTGCCTGAGACCACCCTTTCCCCATCCCACTGAATTGGATAAAATACCCCATGAGAGATTAACTTCACAGTTGCACCGGACGCATCATAATGTCTGTTCTGCATACCAGCGCACTTCTTGACCGTCAGAGCACGCAGCTACAGGGGATACTTTTCAGAAAATGTCATTGGATACCACACATCACCATACCTCCCAACTGTCCCGTTTTTCACGGGACAGTCCCAATTTTGACAGCTCAAACCGCAGGCCTGGATGGCAGGTACACTTAGATGCATTTGTAACAATTTAAGATAAACTGGTCTCTTTGGGAAACTGTGACTTGCAGCTTAAAGGGCAATTCACCTTCATTAGCAAAACTGCAATAACACATAAAACCTGAAACCTAAAAACCCCAGTGTTCAAACTATCCATAACCTGACAAATTTTGTAAACAGGATGTGGTATTTAGGGGATGTGACCATAAAATGGGAGTAGTCAAAAAATGTTCGTGGCAAATATTTTTGTCCCTCTTTCTGTTTTACAAATGTTGGGAGGTATGTATCACAGTAAGTGAGTGGCATGAATAACATTTTATATGAGAGTATGGCAATTTCCCTGTCTCCCAGTCCCAGCTACTTCCAGGTTCGGTATTTCCACAGACAATAAGTTCCTGCTTCGCATAATTTAGAAATGATCAGTATAAAAAAATCTGGTTCCCTTTTAAATCATTCTCCTTTATTAACCACTAGAAACAAATGCAATTGGTGGCTAGGAAAATGTCTGCTCATTTGCTCTATTTGGCAGAGACTTTCCTTTTATATTGGACATGTAGAATTCAATAGTAAGCTAGCACAAAAATTTGTTTTTGTGCCAGCTTACCACTGAATTCTACATGTCTGATATTACCTCACCAAGCGGAAGGTCTGGGGCTTGAGCACTGGACCCCCTGTTAGCATTGTTAAGTGTACCTTACTACTCACAAGTTTTGCAATACTGGATATTTTTCCTCACCCCCCACCCCATGTTACCCCTGCAAAATTTTCTTTCCTTTTATATTGGCCTAGTGTACCCTGGCACATTCCTACTTCCTTCTGAAAATTCCCCCTGTTAGATTTTTTTTCGTGCATGTGTTTAAATAAATATATTTACAAAGTTCACAGAACATCAGAAGTCTCCTCTTCAAGAAATGATGCACTTTTCTGGGGTCTTCACCTTCTCACTTTTAGTGGGGCTGGATTTTCCTGGGGGAGAAGTAAAAGAAATGCCTCATTAGAAAGCAAGTCACAAAATCATCATATGCAGCACACAGTGTTGCAAGATTGTAATGAGAAATGCCTAATTAAAGGGTAATCACTACAATAACAATTCAATTAAAGGAGAACTATACCCCCAAATTGAATACTTAAGCAACAGATAGTTCACATCATATTAAGTGGCATATTAATGAATCTTACTAAACTAGAATATATATTTAACTAAATATCAAGCCCCCATTTTCTGATATTCTCTGTGCTGCCTCACGTGACCAGAAATACTGCAGCTTTATCTGTACAGGGGCTCTGCTGCCACGAGGCGAGTTGATTCTATGAGACTCAGGCGTGGCTGCCATGCGCTGACACTCTTGCTGTTCACAAAGTACATGTGCATTTTTATGCACCCATCATTAGGCTTGACTTGAATCTGTTTAAAGTGTGTAATAAGCCTGAGGCCCAATATTTTGCTGCCTCAGTACCTTCTCTGATGGCATGCTAATTTATTCTTATTCAGATGCAAAAGCCAACCAAGAAAGCAAAACATTCATCCTACAGCGGTAGACTATTAGCCTTTCCTTGCAACAAACAGGGAAACATCCTTTGGCCACACGGGCAGATTTGGGGAGATTAGTCACCAGGCGACAAATCTCCTCTTCTTCGTGGCGACTAATCTCCCCGATCTGCCTTCCCCTGCCTTCCGCCGGCTAAAATATAAATCACCTGGGGGCAGGCACACAGAGCGCTTCGTTTTCCGAAGTCACAAGGAAACTTTGGGCGACTTTTGAATCGATCAGTGTACCTGCCCCCAGGCGATTTCAATTTTAGTCGGCGGAAGGCAGGGGAAGGTAGATCAGGGAGATTAGTCACCACAAGGAAGAGGAGATTTGTTGCCTGGTGACTAATTTCCCCTGAATCTGCCCGTGTGGCCAGACCCAAAACATTTACCCACAGGATGATTTACAAAGCATAATTTGGTGCTCTTTGCTATGGTTTATTTTTGCATTGATCTCAATGGCAGGGTTATCATAGAACTCTGTCAGTCATGGGATAATACAGATTTTCTTACCTCCTGCTCTGCAACAGCATATATATGCATACAGGATACTGTACTTTCCCATCACTGTCATGGGGCTTATAATAAGAATAGCTAAGCCAGTATGCTGGTACTGCCCCATCATAGTGAGCTGCAGCTTGCTGGCTTGTTGTATTGGAATTTAATAAAAAACTGATGGTAAATGTATTTCAATCTGCTGTCTGTAAAGAAGGCTGGCTTGTCAGGCCCAAGACCTCACCTAGGCTTGTCAGGCCCAAGACCTCACCTAAAGTTAAACCACAGCAAGTAATTGGGAATTAGCAGGAACACTTCTGCCATGAGGAAGGTAAGAATAACTCAGCACTAGCAATTTTGCCCCATCTGAGTGAAGCTTTAGGTAAGCACAGGTGGGGCAGGAGAAAGGGTGATTTTGGGTCTCAACTCAACTGTGTAATGCTGAGGGGCTCACTGGAAAACTGTTAACCTGGGCAGTAACCAATGACAAGCAATCAAATGTTTAAATTTTTTACCTGCAGCTGGCTAAAAAGAGTCTAATTGCTGATTGGTACCTATGGGTTACTGATTAAGTCCTAATATTCCTAATAACCCCTGTATATCAGTTGCAATCAGCATATCCTTATTGACTTACCAGAACTCATCAGATCTATATTACTGTGTCTTCTACTGTTGTCTGATTCCAATTGTGGTTTATTCAAAACAACGAAGTCACCTTCTACCACATTGCCCAAGAGAGGGTTTTGGCGTTTCTTAAAACTAAACAATTTGAAGGTTTTTTTGCTTGTTTTGGGAGAGAGTGTGTTTTCTGTGAATGTTCCTGTTTCTTTTTTTATTGGTAATGATTGTGGAAGGTCAACCAAATTCACAATCCCTGGTGACTCCTGCTCTATGGAAACTAAGTCATCCAGGAATTTGTCCATTCTCTTTTCCCCTTCACTTTTTCCATCTTCTCCTGCTTCTGGATGATTTGGGGAACCAAAACGTAGCATTTCCCCAGGAGCTGGGCTCCGTCCCACCACCAAAGAGTACTTGGGGTTGATGAGCTTGCGTGCAACAGTGGAGGAACGTGCTCTGGCCCCTATAGGACTTGGCTGATAGTCTGGGAGGCTTAGCTCTTTGTATAGATTGACTTCCTCGGAGATGGCATAGAGCTCACGGAACTCAATGTCAAATGGTTCTGTGTATTTTCCAGACAGGAGTGTCATAATGCTACGGTCCACCCTTAATGAACTCCATGTAAACCTGGCAAGCAGATGAAAACAGATTAATGACAAAGAGCCTGCAAATACACAGCTAACACAATCCAGTAGCAGGACACTGCCTGGGCAGAACTATCATTTGTTTTTTTGCAGCTAATAGCTTTTAAAATGTGAATTGACTAGCATTTGTGAGAAGAAATCCTATTTCTAAATTATAACAAGCCAACATATAATACATTTTCATACCAATTTCAAAATATGGCTTAACAATCAACAGTTTTCATATTACCTGAATGAGCCATAAGCCACTTTTTCTCCATCCACCATGAGATACTTGTGTGTCAGGGAGCCACTGATCTTCCCATATGGCAGGTAAAATCCCACCCCTGTAACGTATCTGACTCGTAAATTCTACATATAAAATGAGACAAATAAATCCCACATTAGTAATCTCCATGAAGGTGGCAAGATTCTGGAACGTCATTATGACTTTTAAACTCATCAAGAGACTAAGTTGCACATAATGACAACATTTGCTGCTTCTTTTGAAATCTGTAGGGGTCACTGTCTTCCTGCTTTGAAAAATTGCAACTGGTAAATGGTAGCCATCCCAAGCAGCACTGTAGTCATGAAAGAGGGTGGGGTAGTCACATAGATGTCCTCCACTCCTGTCCCTACCCATCCCCTAACTTGCATGCCATTCAGATGTGCAAGTTAGGGAGCAGTGGAAACTTTGGGGAAGGGCTCGCTTTTGCCTACCAGCACAAGTGCCAGATTTTTTATGTGCCCCTTAGTGCTTTTGCACTTCTTCCCCAGGTGTAAGTAAATGACCCCTTGTGTGAGGGCAAGAGGTGTGTTACTGTAGCCTCCACAGCTATGCTATTATAGGCTACATAAGTACTATTAGACATGCAGTGTTTTTGCTCACCTAGCTAGTATGTACTGGATTTATAGTTTAGATTCCCTGAAACCGGGGTTTGTTTGCTTTTCCATTCTAAGGGCAATGACACATGGGACATTGGGGTTTTTAAAAATCATGGCGACTAATCACTCTTCATACACAAACATACAAGTGACCATGTGTAAAAAATACAGTACTACTCCAGAGCAACTGTTGCTCCAAGTCGCCACTGGAGCTTTTTTTGTGCGAATAACCATGCCTAACCGTATATAGTGGCTGGTTATTTAAGTACAAATTGCCATTGCGATTAGTCACCGCAATCAGGTTTTAAAAATCGCAGCTGACATACCCGAAGCATAAAGCTTGATAGCTGCATCATTTCACACATCTCCAAGAAATGTTTCACACCTTCTTCTCCTAGAATCATGTAAACAGGGACTCTCCGCTTGCTAGCAGCATCCAGTACATCTCTAAATAGTTCCCGGTCTGTAAAGTAATCCATAACAATGGCAATAACCTAGAAATAAATAGTAAAAAAAAGAACACTGTGATATTGCTTTCTCAATCCCAGAGTTGGAACTAGCAATGCTGGGGATCTGTGTTTTTCATGAGTTTAGGTCAAAAGGGGACGACTGACTTGGGTTTGGATGGTAAGTGGGTCCAGGTCTCAACTGCCCCTCTGCCTTTATAGTATGGGCCACCTCGCCCTCATTGATATAAGTGGGGGACCCTCCCCCCTCTGCAGTAGTGATCCTAGAGGGGGGCGGGCCCTGGTGCGTGACGCGCAGCTGGGCCCCGCCCCCCTCCTTACGGCCGCATTTGTTAGTGGCGCACGGACTGCCGGGGGGTGCGGGCCCTGGCCCACTCGCACCCCCTGCTCCCACAGTAGTTCTGTCACTGCCCCTCTGTGATAAAACCAGGAAGTCTACTTACATTTAAAGCTAAAGGATACATTCCGAAGAGTCTTTTTTTGTCTTATTTTTATTATTATATCCATATACAGTTAACATATTTATGAAAAAGTAAAGGTAAACTGTGATTGTAAATTGCTGGCAGGCAATTATCTGACCTTTGCCTTCTTAGCCAGATTATGGGTGTGTTGGGGTAATTTACTCTGATAAACTGAAACAGAAACCCTGGCAGAAGTACACGAAGCAGAGATAAGAATGTGTCTGCAGGCAAACATGTACAGATAAAGGAATTATAATAGCGAGAGGACATTCAGCAAAGTAGTGGAGTAAAACTGAAGTACAAATGTGTTTTTGCATGCATCAGAAAAAGTTATAAGAAGGAGATGTTCAACAGTTCAGCTAAAAAACCCTTCAGGCATCCCCTGAGAGCTGAAGGATGGGAACTGTAGTTAAAGGGATACTGTCATGGGAAAAAATATTTTTTCAAAATGAATCAGTTAATAGTGCTGCTCCAGCAGAATTCTGCACTGAAATCCATTTCTCAAAAGAGCAAACTGATTTTTTTATATTCAATTTTGAAATCTGACATGGGACTAGACATATTGTCAATTTCACAGCTGAGTTTACAATCTCTCACACACACAGAGACCTACACAAGCACTGGAACATACAAACTGACTAGATGGCAACCCAACCTAGCAACCAGATAGCATCATAAATCCCAGTCTGAAAGGATGCTGAACAAAAAGTTACTCAGTTCCAAAACTATATCAGATGGAGACCAGTTCAGTTGGAAAGGCCATAGAATACCACTTACTGCAAAACACTTAAAAACCCCCTTTAATTTTTAGGTTATCTTTAAAGGCCATGTAAAACAATCTGCTCCTAAGACAGGTGTTGTATTTTGTGAAAATACCTTTTCATCTATCAACTTGTCAGTACATGTTTAACATGTCCCTTTAACAATATGAGCTCATTCTGTACCTGCAAAGGACCAACACCCAGATTTTGCCCATTGAAGGCATCATGGGAGTTGTATTTTTATATCATATAAAGAACTGCAATGAACCACCCATGTTAATAAAGGGATACTGACACTGTATAAAAAATATCATCCTGATAACACAGATTTCCAGTTTTTGTTCCAAAATACCCAAATCCCTGACCCACTTACTAAGAAAGCTTAGCACGTCAGGTTGCAGTGTGCTTGCCTTGGGGAATATGGTCTAACTTTCAATGCGTCTTAGTGAGTTAAGACTGGAAATATAGGTGGCTGTACTGATGAAAATCAGGTGGTTATTTATGCTCATTTCAAGAAGGAAAACAAAGCCTACTGCCCTCCAGCAGCTTCTGTGTGACACAGGTTACAGAATTTGTCAACAACAGTTAAAGGAAAACTATACCCCCCAAACAATGTAGGTCTCTATAAAAAGATATTGCATAAAACAGCTCATATGTAAAACCCTGCTTCATGTAAATAAACCATTTTCATAATAATATACTTTTCTAGTAGTATGTGCCATTGGGTAATCATAAATAGAAAATTGCCATTTTAAAAAATAAGGGCCGCCCCCTGGGATCATAGGATTCACTGTACTCACAAACATACCAACAAACCGTACTTGTTAGGTCACATGAGCCAATTAACAGACAGAGTTGTGTCTTTTGCTTCCACACTTCTTCCTGTTACAGTTAGAGTTGAAGTATTTCTGGTCAGGTGATCTCTGAGGCAGCACAGAGACCATCACAAAATGGTGGCTCAAGGCAAGAGATGTAAAAGGGCAAGATTTACTTTAATATATATTCCAGTTTGGTAAGATTCTTTAATATGCCACTTAATATGATATGAACTATCTGTTGCTTAAGTGTTCATTTTGGGGGTATAGTTTTCCTTTAAATGATGGTCAGTTGCAGGGCCGGATTTACATAGCGGGCGCCCCCAGGCCCACTGCTGTTAGTCGCCCCTGTCCCCTCCTGTTTGTAGGGATTGGTGCATGTGATATTTAAAAAATGAAGCCGGAGCTTCTATCAGCAGAAAACTGCACCGGCCCGGGGTTATGCCAGCGAACACCACAGAGTGCTCCTCTTCCGTCTTCTTTCTTCGTGCGGCTGCGCATGCGAGTGAAAAGCCGAACTTTAACGAAAATGTTGACTTTTTCATTCTACTGCGTATGCGTCTGCCCCGGGAAATTTGAAGAAAGAAGAAGCAGGAAGCTGATCGATCTGTGGTGCTCGGGGAAGAACCCCGGGGCGGTGCAGTTTTCTGCTGATAGGAGCGCTGGCCCGGGGGTTCAGGCAAGTAAATACAATCACTTGGGGGTGCCTAACATTTGGTACCCCCAAGCGCTAAACGACTTTCCTTCTCCTTTAAGTGAAAATATACTGTATGTATTATTACATTTAACCTTTGTATCATTGTTTTTTTAAATTTTGTATCTTCACTGTCCACTGTTTTATATTCCTAAAAGTATTGTATTGTAAACATCTTATTAGTATTGCACACTGCCTATTTGTTATCAGTATAAATCTACCCTGTTGTCCAGTTTTAACTAAAGCCTAAAAATGAATATGATTAAAAATGCCATATTTTCCATACTGAACTTATTGCACCAGCCTAAAGTGTCAGCTTCTCAATAGCAGCAATGATCCAGGACTTCAAACTTGTCACAGGGGGTCACCATCTTGGAAAGTGTCTGCGACACTCACATGCTCAGTGGGCTCTAAACAGTTGTTGAGAAGCTAAACTAAGGGGACAATGCACATTTACAAGCAGAAAATGAGGTTGGTCTATAATATAAGATGATGTAACAAGGCGGATTATTCAATTCAGATGCAAATTGCACTGGTTTCTGAGTTGACATGTAGTAATTATCTGTATTAATTACTAATTAGCCTTATATTGGGATATTTTTATTCTGTATATACAGTGAGTGAGTGGGTCTCTAAGCTCATTTCTCGCCTTGAACCACCATTTTGTGATGGGCTGTGTGCTGCCTCAGAGATCACCTGACCAGAAATACTGCAATTCTAACTGCATACCTCCCAACATTTTGGTGATAAACAGAGGGACAAAAAAAATTACTTTTCAGTACAAACGTAGGACTGCGGGTTGAGCTGTCAAAATCGGGACTGTCCTGTTGTAAACGTGACATTTGGGAGGTATGTAACTGTAACAGGAAGAAGTGAGGAAGCACAAGACATTTTGACAAATTGGCTCATGTGACCTAACAAGTATAGTTTGTTTGGTTTGTTTGTGTGCACCGTGAATGATCGATCCCAGGGGGCGGCCCTTATTTTTTAAAATGGCAGTTTTCTATTTATGATTACCCAATGGCACATACTACTAAAAAACTATATTATTAAATGGTTTATTTACCTGAAGCAGGGTTTTACATATGGACTGTTTTATGAGATATATTTTTTATAGAGATCTACATTGTTTGAGGGGTATAGTTTTCCTTTAAGGTTTAGTTTTTTAACGGTGATGACACAAATGGTGATTTGTCTCCTGAGGGAATTCTGCTATCTGCAGGTAACAAATAACCTAAAATACCTTCACAGCCAGAACAAAGAAGACTGGGTAAAACATTTCAATCAGGTACAGTTTCTCCAGAAGGTATTTTAGACGATATGTTACTAACAGTGGAGCAGATTTCCGCAATCGTCGTTGTGTGCCATCACTGTAAATGGCAAATATGAGAGCCCCTAAGTACTGCTCATTCTCACCAAAGATTCTGCAAAGCGAATGCAGCAATGGTGTGACACTCACAGAACAAGCAACCTCTGTTTAAAGGAGAACTAAACCCTATAAATGAATATGGCTTGAAATATCATATTTTACTGTAAATATTGAACTTATTTAACCGTAGCTTATTTAGAAACGAGGTTTAGCATCTCTATAGTTGTAATGATACAGGCCTTTAAAATTGTTACCGGAGTTTCCTATCTTGAATTTTGTTAGGAGTGTCAGTGACACACACATGTTGAGTAACTTTAAACTAAAGGGCCGTCAGAATTGATCAAGCAGAAAATTAGGTCGGCTTGTTGTATAAACTGATACTACAGGGCTAATTATTCAATTATAATGCTAATTTTGCTGGTTTCTGAGCTGCCATGTACCAATAATTATTTATTAATCAGCTTCAGCAATATATTGTGACATTTATATTATAAATAAATATATATATATATATATATATATATATATATATATATATATATATATATATATATATATATTTAGTATCAGGGCATGGGCCCCTAAACTCAGCAAGTGGCAGCAGCACAGAGCATGTGCAGTGAATTAGCGGAAAGAAGAGAAAGGGAGCTACAGGGGCATCTTTGGAGGAACAGATCTTTATTGCTATAGGGCTGTGATTGCCTTGGGTAGTTATAAAATCCCAAAACATAATGTACAACATTTCTACCCTAGTTCTTTAGTTAAGTTTTATTCTCTTTTAAATATACAGAGGTGCAAGTGAGCAGTCAGCCAAATCCCTATATCTGCACCTCCCTACAGACGATGCTGCCTCTGGCTCTGTTATGTCCTAAGAATCACTATAAATAATTATCAACTTGCAACTAACGCTTTTAAATTAGTGTACATGCCTCTTACATGATCATTGTGCAACTCAATGCAACACCCACTGTCTGTCTGTGCATAGAATTATATGGTGAGACTGGGTTTCCTGTTTTGAATGGGAACAGATTTGTGCATGGCCTAAGCCCTTGCGGAGCCTGAGCCCCCCAAGTGTCACATGTTTATGGATAATTTGCTCCAACAAGAGCGGTGATTTATTTCAGTTAATTTCTATGTAATTAACTGAAATATGGGCTATTTCTTTTACATCTATGGAACGTCTCAAAAGCTATAATCAATAATGGAAGAAACTGAGCTATTTAGTTGTTTCCCTTGAGAATATGAATAAAATTGAGAACATATGTCAAAGAATGTCTCCTGAGAAAGGATATTTTTTTGTCTTTTTGTTTTTTTACCATGAAGTTGGACTCCTTCTTCTGTTATCTTAAAGGGGCAGTATATCCATTGTTTATCACAAATGTAATGAATAGGGCTTGTAGCAAAAATGCTTTATTTTCCCTATTATCAATTCAGGTATGGGACCTGTTATCCAGAATGCTCAGGACCTGGGGTTTTATGGATAATGGGTCTTTCCAGAATTTGGATCTTCATACCTTAAAGGGGTTGTTCGCCTAGTAGGATGTAGAGAGTGCTATTCTGAGACAATTTGCAATTGGTTTTCATTTTTAATTACTTATGGTTTTGAGTTATTTAGCATTTTATTCAGCAGCTCTCCAGTTTGCAATTTCAGCTATCTGGTTGCTAGGGTGCAAATTACCCTAGCAACAATGCATTGATGGGAATAAGAGACTGGAATATGGAGAGCCCTGAACATAAAGATGTAAAAGTAGCAATAACAATAAATTTGTAGCCTTACAGAGCATTTGCTTTACATAGGGTCAGTGACCACCATTTGAAAGTTGGAAAGAGTCAGAAGAAGAAAGCAAATAATTCAAACATTTAAAAAAATAATAAAATATGAAGATCAATTGTAAAGTTTTTTAGAATTAGCAATTCTATAACATACTAAAAGTTAACTTAAAGGTGAACCACCCCTTTAAGTCTACTAGAAAATCATGTAAACATTAAATAAATCCAATAGGCTGGTTGGGATTAATTATATTTTAGTTGGGATCAAGTACAGGGTTTAATTATTACAGAGAAAATGGAAATTATTTTTAAAAATCTGGATTATTTGGATAAAATGGAGTCTATGGGAATAGTAATTCGGAGCTTTCTGGATAACGGTTTCCCGGATAACAGATCCCATACCTTTATTTGTTTTGTGGTAGATGACCGCTCTGTGTACTAAAGAAGGCAGCTGGTTCTATTCTGCTGCATTTTTATTTTTTTTCGAAGAGCGGAATAAAATGACCCTTCCCAGTATCAAGGATTCATTTGTGTTCATTGACTTAGAAGAGAGAGCAGTTCATATTTGGGTCGATATTCCACTTTTACTCTATAGAAAGGTCACATTATGACATTATATTAAAAATACTGATGTTAACATTTTTAAAACTTACTACAGCACCTTCTCTGTAAACTATAGTACTTAAGTATAAATACTGTATATAAATATATAAATACTTAAGTATGCAAATGCACTGCTCTTGTAAAGCCCAGAATGTTGTGAATTAAATAGTATGTTTTCGTCCATTTTAGCATGACTACTACAGTCATAAATGAGGCTTTTGGTTTTGTTGTGAGCTTGGCCATCAGTACAAAGTTTAACTCCAGTTCATAACCATGAAGTCTAGCCCATTATTCAAACACTCCATATACACTCTCCTTTGGAAAAATCAGCACAGGATCAAGTCAAACAGGTTCTTCAGAGCAGATTTACATTTTCAAGAAAAGAGAACAAAACTGCATTTTGTCAGGGAAAACCTAGTAATTGGGACAATCCTGGAACAATTCAAGCACTGTTCATATTCAGGTGATTAGAAAGCTTATACCATGTGGTATATTTATCAAAGGGTGACACTGGAGCTGCCACCATCTGCCGGGGGGAAATTTCACAGCTATTTAGGGACATATTTATTAAGGGGGTAAAGTAAAAAAAAAAACCATAGTAAAAAAACAATATTAATAGTGCATAGTCATATGTTGCCACGAAACAGTGTCATGGTTTACAAACTCTATATTTTCAGTGTCGGACTGGCCAGACCCCCTCTCCCGATATCTAAATTTTGGTGAAAAAAAGGTTTTCGGCGCCGCGCATGCGAACTGATCGACGCAGCTCGCACTTGTGCATGATGCATCCCAGTAGGGGGCCAGGGGGGCCGGAGGGGGGCCCTGGACCAGAAGTCCCGGTGGGCCCTGGGGCCCCCAGTGCGACCCTGTATATTTTTGTCATCTTACTTTAACAGAACTGTAACACCAAAAAATAAAAGTGTTTTAAAGGACTGACAACATAATGTACTGTTGCCATGCACTGGTAAAACTGGTGTGTTTGCTTCAGAAACAAAACTATAGTTTATATAAACAAGCTGCTGTGTAGCCATGGGGGCAGCCATTCAAGCACAGGATGCACAGTAAATAACAGATAAGTTCTGAAGAATCCCATTGTACAGTATACTGCAGAGCTTATCTGTAGTGATAGGCAAATCTGTGGCAAGAAATCCGCATATTTACCACGAAATTTGCCAAACCGTGAAAAAATTCACAAAATGCATCAAAGTCTATGGGCGTCAAAATTATTTTGACATGAGTGACCATTTTTATACGCATGACTATTTGGTCCAAATGCTTTAAAGTCAATGGGTGTCAGAATTATTTTGATGCTTGCCAATTTTTTTTGATGTGCCTTATTTTTGTACGGCGAATTGTTACCGTAGTTTCGAATTAATTCAATTGTGGTGAAATGCGGAGATTTGCAAGAGAATTAGTGTATGGCAAATTTATTTGCCCATCACTACTTATCTGTTATCTGCTGCATATACTGTGCCTTTTTTCCTTTTTCAGTCTTGAAGGGCTGCCCCCATGATTACACAGCAGCTAGTTTACATACACTATAGTTGTATTGTTTCAGAAGCAAACACACTGTATTACCAGTGCAGTGCATTATATTGTCATTCCTTTAAATCACTTTAATTTTTTGGTGTTACTGTTCCTTTAAGTCAGTATTACAAAATGAACAGGAATGACAGCAATTTATACACAATGTTTTATATTTACACATTGTGGCAGAAAGAACACATACACAACTAGAACCTCATTTGCACAATCCTGTGGGGTTTACTAATGAACACAGTTCAAATCTGCACATGGGCAGCAGCCAGCAACCCATAGAAACCAATTGGTGATTTATTTTATAGGCTACTATTTTCAAAGTTGCTCACTGTTCAGAAATAAGCCACTGTAATAAGGGATTGTAGTGACCAAGTAGATGGGGTGTTATGTGGAACTGCGGTAACAGATTGGATGTAGAATTGAGTTGGATCCCATTGACACAGTCACTGGTTAAAGGGACTCATGATTTTTATGGTATCGTTTTTACTCTAAATTACACTGTTTACACTGTAAATAATTCACTCTACCATGTAAAATTTAATTTCTAACCTAATATTGGTGTGTAGGCAGCCATCTCAGGTAGATTTGCCTGGTTTTGCTTGGTCATGTACTTTCAGAAAAAGCCAGCACTTCAGGATCGAACTTTCATGCAGGCTATTGTTTCTCTACTCAATGTAACTGTAACATCCATGAGACCGCAGGACACTGACAATACAGTATTGTCAGTGTGCTGCGGTCTCATGGATGATATATATGATATATATGACTTCAACCCATGGCAGAGTAATTGATTGCTAAGCACCTGGTCCGAAAGGATAAGACAGAGGTTGAGAGGTCTCCCGCACTTGCACTGTGCCATAGAACTTTTTTTTTTTTGCGGCCGCCATGTTGGCCCTCTACGCGTCACATCATGTGTCTCCCTGTGTTAAGTTTGCATTCTCCAAATTGAATCCTCCCTCATGACCTCTCGCGTCACACACACATCAATACCAATTGTTCGCGTTACTGCATCTCTCCAAAACGCTACCTGCCCTGTGAAATCTGAAAGCGTTCTGACCAAAATAAATGCAAGATATGCTAAGGAACGATCACGTTTCTATAGCAACCCGTCCGGATCGTTGGATAACGAAAGGGATGTCTTTGGGATTACAAGCACTTATCAATATTTTTTACCACGATATTGAAATACAGCTAAAGGCAAAACTATATAGAGGCACAATTCTTGTAAGTATCTCTCCAAAATGTGGACTATATATACAACTTTATTTGATTTTTACCTTTCCTTCTCCTTTAATCACAAATTTCGATATGCATTCAATGGTACACAGGTCACTCACCACTCCACTTTTCTGGCCGGGTGCACCGCCCTGAGCCTGCATCTTTGGGAGACTTTCACAGCCAATATAGAACCTTTTCGGCGTGCATTCTACGAATCAGCAGGCAGCGGTGAAGTTAAATAGCATTTTATTTCCTGAACAATTCTCTTCCTATTGCGTGCAGATTCGTAGAGTGCATGCCAAAAAGGTTCTATATACAATGTAACTGAAAGTGTCTCAGTGGGACATAGATTTTTACTATTGAGTGCTGTTCTTATATCTACCAGGGAGCTGTTTTCTGGTTATCTTACGATTGTTCTGCTGATGGGGGGTATGGGGTTGTGCAATATCACTCCAACTTGCAGTGCTGCAGTAAAGAGTGACTGAAGTTTATCAGAGTACAAGTCATGACTGGGGGCTCCTGGGAAACTGACAATATGTCTAGCCCCATGTCAGATTTCAAAATTAAATATAAAAAAAATCTGTTTGCTCTTTTGAGAAATGGATTTCAGTGCAGAATTCTGTGGGAGCAGCACTATTAATTGATGCGTTTTGAAAAAAACATATTTTCCCATGACCGTATCCCTTTAAATACTTCTGTAACAATTTAAAGGAACAGTAACACCAAAAAAATAGTAATAAACATATCATGTACTGTTGCCCTGCACTGGTTAAAACTGATTTGTTTGCTTCAGAAACACTACTATACCTCATATAAACAAGCTGCTGTGTAGCAATGGCAAAAATTGAAAAAGCCTATGTGGCACAGGTTAAATAGTGGATAACAGATAACACCATTGTGTTCTACAGAGTTTATCTATTACTGTATCTGCTGTGTAACCTGAGCCTTATCTCCTTTGAATGGCTGCCCCCATTGCTGCACAACAGCCTTTTCATATAAACAATAGTAGTGTTTCTGAAGCAAACACAGCAGTTTTATCAGTACAGGGCAACACTGCATTATATTTTTATTACTTTAAAACACTTTCCTTTTTTGATGTTACTGTTCCTTTAAGATAAGCAGGTCTCATTAGCAAAACTGTAATAACACATAAAAACCACAGAAATGTGTTCAAACTTTCATTACCTGCTAGATTTTGTAAAATGGACATGGTAATTGGCATAATCAATAACGTTGTCCCTCTTTCTATTTCCAAAATGTTGGGAGGTATGTGGATGTATTACACCAGTGATCCCAAACAGTGGCTCCTAAATAACATGTTGCTCACCAACCCCTTGGATGTTGCTCCCAGTGGCCTCAAAGCAGGTGCTTATTTGAATTCCAGGCTTGGAGACAAGTTTTAGTTGCATAAAAACAGATGTATTGCCAAACAGACTCCTGTAAACTAACAGTCCACATAGGGCTACCAAATGGCCAAGCACCGCCCTTATTTAGCATCACTAGTGATCGACAAATTTGTCCCGCGAAACAGGCAAAAAATTAGCGAAACGTGAATTTTGACGCCAGTGACAATTCGGTGGCGACAATTTCGCTGCCAGTGCCAATTGACACGCATTAAAGTCAATGGGTGTTTGTTTAATCGTTGCCGGGACTTTCGCCAATGTCAGAATTGACAGAAAATGTGCAAATTTGCGACTGGCGAATAAATGCGCCCATCACTGAGCGTCACCCAGGAACATTTTTTATGCTTGAGTTTCTCCCCAACTCTTTTTACTTCTGAACGTTGCACAAGGGTAACAAAGGTTGGGGACCCCTGTATTACACTTTGCCAGAACAGGTTTCAATAGCAGCTGCACATTGGACATTCTCGCCCTTAGGGCCTGATATAGCTGTTAAATGATTCTGACAAAGGAATGTTTTACTGCTGAATCTTGCCACAACTAACGTCATTGATTTATAAATATTATTGTAGGTTTCTTCTCTTCACATTTGTAGCACGGTGACTACACAAAAAGTTCTATTAAGTCTCTAATAACAATTATAATCAAAAACTGTATAGGTATCTGCCTTGTGACTCTTCGGTAACTGCAGAACTACAACTCCCACCATGCCTGTGTGGGTGTTATGTGTACAAGTAGGGGCAGGTAAAGTGTAATGTGTTTGGGAAACAGAAAAGCCAAGTTGTGATTCCTACAGCTCACTGGTTGGATTATTAGCACATGACATGCTAAATTCATTATGTATCCCATACCATTTGGATACAAATGTATATTTGATAAATTGAGTTTTTCTGTGCATGTGGCCCCCACAACAAGTATTAATAAAGAAAAACAATCCTGATGTGGGGGGGGGGGGACTGAGGACACTCTACCAATGCATGGGTCACAGTACCCTCTCCACCTAGTGGTCTAACCAACTAACCTGCTTAGGCCCCTTTCACATTTACACTTAGTAGGACCAGTTTTATTACGGACAAACCGGCCTATATGTCTTTGGAATGTGGAGGAAAACAAGAGTACACAGACAGAGGAAACCCACACAGACACAGATAGAACATACAAACTCCTTACATATGACCTCCAAGCCCGACTTGAACTCAGGACCCTACCCACTGAGCCACTTTTTTAAAGCTTATTATCACATTAAACAGTGCCAGTATACCTCCCAACTGTCCAGTTTTCTGTGGGACAGTCCCGATTTTGTCAGATCAGCCTGCAGTCCCTGGTTTCTTACTGAAATGTCCAGAGTTTCTCTTTGATCTCCTGCACTCATGCCAGAAAAAGATACAACATTTCTGAAACCTAATTAAAGTAAGAGGCTTTTTGTCAGAACACTGAGGAGCTGCATTTTGGCACATTTGTAACAATTTAACATAAGCAAAGAAACAATTTAAGATAAAGACATCTCTTGGGCAAACCGTGACTCACAGTTTAAAGGGCAATTTCCGTTTCATTAGCATGGACATCGTAATTATTGGGTGTGGGCCGTAAAATGGCGTGGCCAAAAATTTTGCCACGCTAAGCGCGGCTAGTGTTTTTGTCCTTCTTAACTTTTTACAAATGTTGGGAGATATGTGCCAGCTAGGGTTGCCACCTGGCCAGTATTTATTAATATTAATGTTATTAATAGGGAAAAAATCGGAATATCTGAAGGCCAGTATTTTTTTTCAAAAAAGGTGGCAACCCTAGTGCCAGCCTTAAATACCTGTCAGTAGGCCTTCTGTACCAGCTTGCAGGTAGTTGGTTACTTTATTATAAGCCAGTCAAGTACAGCAACCCTATAGTAGTGAAAATATCCCCCCCCTCCACTACAGCCATTGAATTACAGTGCCAAGCAGCCTTTTGTTGATAGCCCATCCTTGCCTCAGACACATGGCTACTGTTCCTACTGCACTTCTGGCACAATGATTATTTTGCTTTCCGCGCCACTCTGCTCTGGGTGTTTGGGACAGTTTAGGACTTTGGATGCAGTCAATAACTGATTATAATCAATTAAGATACAAAGTTCAGATTAGTCTGAAAATAAAGGAGACATGAGTGGTTGACAGGATAGTGGAAGTACATACAGGATATATAGTTTATAATGTGTGTAATAAATGGTAACTGTCACAAATATAAAAAATGACCCAAAACAAGGAAGTTAGTATAACACTATTTGCTCTTTTAAATGGTGGGCTTGTTTCTACATTGGAAGTTGCTCTGGAAAATATGTTGTTACAGGATTTCAGATAAGGTCTTTTTCGTGCCTCACTCTTTGGGGGCTTTCCCAATACTTTGTTAACTGTTTAGCACCCATGTAATATGCTCACACAGTACTGAAATATTCACCAAACTGCAATTGTTTCTCAAAGTTTCAAAGAGTTTTTTTCCCAGCATGCAGAACTCGTTTCTGTAAATACCCAGGGGCACATTTAACAAGGTCAGATTGTTTTCCCTGATAAAATGTGCATCATTTTTTTGACAGGTTGACATGATTATTTTCGTAACTGTGTAAACAAACAATCTGTCTCATATATCAGAACAATTACCCACCTCCTACCCACCTCCTGCTACTGGGGTTTTTTTTTAACAAAGAAAGGTTCATGAGCTTTGAACATATTTTTTTCAAAACACATCAGTTAATAGTGCTGATCCAGCAAAATTCTGCACTGAAATCCATTTCTCAAAAAAACAAACAGATTTTTTTATGTGAAATCTGTCAGTCATTTTGTCAGTTTCCCAGCTACCCCAGTCATGTGACTTGTGCCTGTACTTTAGGATGGAACTACTTTCTGGCAGGCTGTTATTTCTCCTACTTAATATATCAGTCTCAGTGGGACTTGGCTTTTACTATTGAGTGCTGTTCTTAGATCTTCCAGGGAGCTGTTATCTTGTGTTAGGGAGCTGCCATCTGGTTACCTTCCCATTGTTCTGATGGCTGCTGGGGGGGGGGTGATATCACTCCAACATGCAGTACAGCAGTAAAGAGTGATTGAAGTTTATCAGAGCACAAGTCACATGACTGGGGCAGCTGGGAAATTGACAATATGTCCAGCCCCATGTCAAATTTCAAAATTGAATATAAAAAAAATCTGTTCGCTCTTTTGAAAAATAGATTTCAATGCAGAATTCTGATGGAGCAACAATATTAACTGATGCATTTTGAAAAAAACATGTTTTCCCATGACAGTATCCCTTTAAGTGTTGGTATTTGTACATGGATAGAAAACAGGCTGAATGATCATGTACAGAGCATGGTTGTGGGTGGTACATTATCTGCCTGGTGTAGTGTTTTTAGTGGGGTGAAGGCAAGTTCTGTATTGGGCCCATCTGTATTTAATTTGTTCATTAATTACTTGGGGGAGGGCAATGTAAGTAACGTATCAATGTTTGCAGATGACACAAAACTATGCAGCCTGAATGATTCTACACTGGATGCGATATCCTTGTAGTAGGTTCTGGACAAACTGGTAATCCAAGTGGCAGATGAGATTCAATGTTGATAAATGTAAGGTTATATACAAGGGATGTAAATATGTACAAGCTGCTTGAATAGGTTTAGGCAAATCCATAATGTAGAAGGACTTAGAGGTTCTTGTGGATAATAAACTTGGCTGTAGCAAGAGATGCCAGTCAGCTGCTTTAAGGGTAAACAAGATGTGAGCCGTGTAAAAAGTGGGTTAGACAGGGTAATCTTTCCCTTTTGCAAACCTCTAGTAAGCTTCTAAAATATGCTGGGTAGTTTTGGTCTACAGTGCTCTCTGATGCTTTAGTAACCATATCCAGTAGGTCCTTCCAGTAGACACAGGGGTGTCCACAGTGAAATGTGGGATTTTCTTCCTGAAGCAGTTGAACTGGCAGATATATGAGATAACTTCAAGGCTGGATGACTAGTTAGGGTTAATGCAATGTGGCTTTAGCACAAAGCTGATCCAGGGACTAGTCTGATTGCCATCTAGGAGTCAGGAAGGATTTTCCCCCCTCCGAAAAAAAATTGGAGAGACTTTAGATGGCTTTTTGGATCTTTTTCTGGATAATCTAGCAGTTAGGGTGGTTTCAGTGGCGGAACTACCAGGGGAGCAGGGGGTGCGAGCGGGCCATGGCCCGCACCCCCTCAGGGCCCCCGGCAGTCCGTTCGCCACTGAAAATGCGGCCAAATGCGGCCGTACGGAGGGGGGCGGGGCCCGGCTGCGCGTCACGCACCAGGGCCCGTCCCCCTCTAGGATCGCTACTGGGTGGTTTCATTAGACGAAAATGTTGGACTTGATGGATATGTGTCTTTTTGTAGCCTAAATTACTATGTTATTATGTATAACCTACTGGCCAAAGAGTTGCAAGCCAGTCAGTTTCCTTAATTTAAAATAAATCCACCAGCCTGAGTGAAAACTAATAGGGTCCTTACTGACAGTTGTGGTACCCTGAGATAATTAAAATCAATTCCTTCTTTCGCTTTCATTCTTGTTGATTTGGCATACATTGAATACAACCGTCAACAGGTGGCCTACCCACTGCTCTGGGAAATGCAGTTTACAATAGCTGGAGAGCAGCGAGATTAGTATTGCTCATTTTCAACGATCATTGCATACAATGATAGGAGCATATAAGTGCAACATTGAAAGGCAACTAAATACCCACATTAACTTTAGGTAATTTACAATGCCCTGCACAATGTGCAAAGTGCAAAAAAGTAATGCTGCAATCGAAATATTTTTGAACTTTGCACACTGCGTATGTCATTTGAAAAATTGTTACAGGCCTCTGCACTCTTTTCCAAAGGCAGAGAATCAAGCAAGTCACATAGGTGGCCGCAACCACCCACCCCTTTCCTTGCATGCCATTCAGGATGTGCAGCCCACATCAGGGCCCTGTCCTTACTGTCTTCCAAAAAGGCATGCAGTAAAGACATGGCTGCTGAGCCTCCTAATGCTGCTGTCTGTCCTGAGTGCTGGACTTTTGATCTGGCATTTGGAGCAGACACCTGCAATCCCTTGAGAGCACTTTTGTACCTGTTAACAGTCTTGCACTTTTGCCCACCAATGAAAATGACCCCTGTAAATATGTTGGTGCCAAGGGCGGAGATACCAGGGGTGCAGCGGGTGTGATTGCAAATCTGGCATAAAAGTTGCATCCAGGGCCAACTAGTTCCATTATTGGTTGGTGCCATATAAATAAACAATAATAATACATACATTTTATAATAATACATTTTAGTGGTATTATTAAGAAAGGAACAGCCAGTGACTTCTACTGAAACTGGATACATGTCGAAGGATCGCAAGCTTTGATGCCTTTGACTGTACCAGTTCAAGCAGAGCCCAAAAACACTATGGACAGTTACAGGAGGTATGAACTGGTCAGAGAACTGGACTGAAGCTAGTAGTATCAATGAGGCCTAATCCTAAAATAGACATTGCATTACATAAAATAGACTCTGGTAGAATTATGTAAAATATGAATATTTTGTCAGAAAAATCTCTTATGTTATGGATTGGACCAATCTTCCTTTGCAAATGAGACTTCTGCCCACCAAAACTTAAAGGCATTGTTCAGTGTAAAAAACTGGGTAAATAGATAAAAACAAAATGTTTCTAATATAGTTAGTTAGCCAAAAATGTAATGTATAAAGGCTGGAGTGACTGGATGTCTAACATAATAGCCAGAACACTACTTCCTGCTTTTCAGCTCTCTTGGTTTCCACTGATTGATTACCAGTCAGTAACCAATCAGTGACTTGAGGAAGGGGCACAGGGATCATAAATGTTTGCTTTTGAATCTGAGCTGCATGCTAAGGATCAATTGCAAACTCACTGAGTTATGTCCCATGTGGCCTCCCTTCAAGTCGCTGACTAACTCAGAGTTAGAGAGCTGAAAAGCAGGAAGTAGGATTCTGGCTATTATTTTAGGCATCCAGTCACTCCAGCCTTTATACATTACATTTTTGGCTAACTAACTATATTAGAAATATGTTTTATTTTTCACAAGCTATCTTTTTACCCCATTTTTATTTTCACAATGAACTGTTCCTTTAAGGCTCAGTGGAATTTCTACAATGTTTCTAAAAGGTCCAAGCCTTTTTTCTCCGAAAAAAGGAAAGGGAGACTAAACACTGACTAAACGCTACACTTGGGCCCCCTGTGCCCCCCCCCCCTGCTTGAATTGCACACCAGCACCCTCCTGAAGCATGAGACATAAATTTCCCCCTACTAATTTATCATGGCCCCAAGGAGGTGTGTCTGTTCCTACCCCCTGTAGTTATGCTACTGATTGTCCCTGATGTTTCTCACAGAAGATTGCACTGGGACCGATAAAGATTTTTTTAACCTGGCCAATCAATTTTCTGACAGATGTCGAACGAAAAATCGTACCATGTACGATCGTTTGAATCCCACTAACTTCACGATAATTTGAGGGATTGGTCGGACTTCGGTAAAATCGGTCGTTCGGCCAGCAAAATGTTTGCGTCTATGGGGACCTTAACTGTGAAGCTAATCTGGTCCTGACTTTAACTGCAGATATTCCTGGTCCTGATCACTGCCAGATAGCTAGGGACAAGAAGTCAATTGGCCAGACATTGTAGTGTATGTTTGTAAAGGGGCCTCTTTTGGCACACAATTTCCTTGTCCTAACTTTTTTGTCAGGTGCATTGTGCTTGGGGTCAATACAATTGGTTTACAATTCATTTTGTATCTATTTAATTATCAACTGTTGAACGGAACATTTCCATTGCTAAAGCAATCATGGAAACACACCATAAACACCACGAGGATCCAGATTTGTATTCTGAGCCACAGGTAAGAATTGCTGTTTTAAAAGTTTCTTTAGACTTCCAATTCCTTAGTCAGGCTGTTTGGTGGGTCAGAGGCAGTGCATAACCTCAGGTGAGCCAAATATTGTATGACAACACCATGTAGTGCTGTAATGTTCTATCCTAACCAAACTCCTTGGGCCATAACCCTACTAGAAGGCATTCTCCTACTGGCTTTTCCAGGTGGGTCGCCTGAGACAAAAGGCTCATTTAAAATGAAGAATTATAACTATACATAAAAGGATGGAACAGTTGGTTTAAAGCATCAGTTTCCCTTTAAATCCCTGAGGGTGATAATGTAAAACAGGACAGGTACCTCTCAGGAATTGCTGTTTCAGGGAAGAGCCTTTGGAAAAGATGTTTCAGTTCATGTGGGATGGGCTAAATAGTTAATGAGAACAAGTTTTACAGCAGGTAAGATTAGGCTGATTCAGGAAGGAAGAGTGGGCAGACTTGATCTTTTTCCTCTCTGCATTCATACATGCAGGGATGGAAATTTCTGTACACTTTACTAGTCCGAGACAATTAGAGAAATTCAGGTGACGATTTCAAAACACAGATTTTCCCAAACAGGTCAGTACAGGAGTGAGCGCATATTTTAGTGCCAGGAACCTTTTTTTTTTCCTGAGAATTCGCTGGGACCCCGCATGTTGTTTCATTGAAATAATACTCGAAAAGGGGTTGCTAACAGTGAGAATACAAAGGTAAGCACAAGAACCTAATCAATTATGAACCTGAAGAAGGTACTGACAACCATTTGCAATATTAGTCTCTGATTTAATTGCCCAACACCTCTCCTTAGTGCCCAGCTGTCAGTATATTTCCTGTGGAGTATGATATAATTGCCCCAAACTTTGTCTTAATATATGTTCAACTCAATATATTTGCCCAGCAGGGTCTGAAATAATTACCGTAGAACACCTTTCCTTAGTTCCTAGCTGCCAGAAAAAAGCCCCATGGCCCAACACATTTGCTAACTGTAGTGCTTCCAGTGCTTGCTCTATGGGGTATGACAGAATTGCCCAGGAACTCTTCTTAGTGCCCAGCTACCAGTATATTCCATACAAGTTATGAGAGCAATGACCAACTTACCTTTTTGGCTGTCTGGATGAGGTCCCTAATTACAGCCTTGATGGTGGGAGCATTCTCCTTGGGTGGGTGGGTATAAACGAGCATATTGGAGACCCCTCTATAGAAGCCATTTTCAGGCCAGCCAAGGTCCAGGGGTGGGATTTCAGTATCAGACTTCTCAGGCCAGTATTGCAATGAATCTTTTTCCTCTTGAGGTTCCTGCTCCAGCTTGTTGGATTTTGCTTTTGACTTTTTTGAGGTTTCTGACTCAATGTCATATTCTTTCCAAAAATCCTTCAAGTCGATTAATTCCTTGGTGGATAGGAAGCCCCTGACATTGTACTCCTTAACGTACTCCCTGTAACCCTGGATCCCACGCTGAAAAAGCACCTCCAGGCAGCGTCGGTGCTCCTCACTGTAGTAGAACTGGCACATGTCCTCTGTCACTTTCTTATTAACATGGTCGTCTCGCAGGCACTCCAACTGGGAATCGGCCATGGCCTCTCCTAAGCACTGTCCCTGAGTCACAAACACACTTTATATGTGAGCGAGTGCTACTGTCCCAGAGTCAAACACTAACAGTTTATATGGGAGCGGGTGGTACTGTCCTACAGTTTATAATGGGGGAGGGAGCACAAGGGAGGGACTGTACCTGAAAGCTTACCTAGCCCAGCCCCTATCCCTGCTATATGTTACACGTAATACTGAGCCACGGCTGATTCACAGTATTGCCAAGGGCTGCTGTATGCCGGTACATGTCAGCAGTAAAGTGAGTCATGCATGGAACTGCTGGTGGAACTATCTCAGGGGGAGAGACTGTGTACTCCAATCCTTAGGGGGCATTGCTTGTATGGAAGAGAGGAAAAAAGATCAAGTCAGTTTACTCTTCCGTATGTGCATGATTTTACCTGCCATAAAACTGGTTTTCATTAACAATTTAGCCCCTCCTACATTAACAGAAACACCTTTCAATGAATCCACCAGTTTTTCACTGAAACTGCAGTTCCTGTTTTACATAATTGCCTTGGCTAAAGGGTAACATGTTTCTTAACATTTGTTTTATTCCCTTTTAGTGCTAAATACTGTACTGTGGTGTTGCTATGCACATATCTGGCCAGGCCCGGACTGGCAATTTGTGGGTTCTGGCAAATGCCAGAGGGGCTGCTGTAAGATGAAATAGACAGTCAGTATATAGTGGGCTGTGGGGGGGGGGGGTATTTGGGCCTCTGTATACTTGAAATGCCAGGGCCTATTTTGGATCCCAGACCTGTTTCTGGCCCATGCCCATTCACACTGGACACAGATGCAGAGCTCCTAACTGTAGGTCATAATGACCCCTTTTTTTTAAAATGTCCTGCCAATTATAGTTACAAAAGAGAACAAAATCGCCACTTTTTTTTTTTAAAAAAAAGTGCATTGAATCTCTTGTTTGCAGAAGGAAGTAAATAAAGTGCCTTGTAACTCACATATTAGGCTAGTAAGGAGCAGAATGAAGCATCGGTTTATTTTTATACATGGGCTGCACTCGCCAACTCTTGTCGAAATGTACTCACACAGGTGCGTGTATGGGTCAAATACAGGTGGGACACAATATGCTGCATTCCACTTGTGTCGGACGCCTGAATGCACCCTTGTGAATACAGGCCCCTTCAAAAGAATAGATTGTGTTTCTTCCTGTGATTCCCTGCAGTGAAACGCATTATAACTGGCCACTGGGGAACGCAGGGCATAAGGCCTATGTGGAAGAACCCTTAAGACTGCGCGTAAATACAGAGAGTTTTAGCTTAATGACCAGTTTCTTCCATGAGGCAGTTCCCTACAAGTTACCAGGAGCGGCAAAACTTTTTGGCTATTAAATCTGGCTTTTCTAGCACAGAGAGTGCAATTGTGCTCTCTGCACTAGCGATGCGGCTCCCTGGAGCCCTCCGGCTATTCAAAGCTGTGGGAACAAGAAGGGGAGGAGATCAGCATCGGGCAGCATTGTGAAAGCAGCCTCAGATGGCTTTAGGGCTAGGATTGCCCCTGTCAATAATAGCGGGAAGTTAGGACTCTGACTCCTGCTCCAATTCAACATTATGTCCATGGGTTACTGCGCTACAGAATATTTTTAGCAGCCAAGTGATTCAGTTATGGTACTGTTTGCAAGTTCGTTTTGTAGTAAAGCAATATAGTGCCTGGGGTAGTGGCTATAACTGTGGGATGGAGTGCATAGTACAGCGAAATTATATTAGGTCACGGAGATGTAACTACTATGCGAACTATGTACATAGTAATGCAAGATAGTAAAAGTTTTCAAATTCCTTATTCTGACATGTCTGCTTTAGGCAATGGCACACAGGTCGATATATCGCGTGCGGTTAAATCGTCACTGCCACGAGTCTATTGATTAACATTATGATTTCCGCAAATAAAACGTAGTACTTGTAGCGATCCGCCCAAGTGGAGCTCCAAGTAGGGTTGCCATCTGGCTGGAAATGTTGTTTGATGCCAATGGTATATAGGGAAAAAACATCAAAATTGTGCTTTTAGATATAGAAGCCCCTCGCGACCACTATAGTTACACCACTGGATCCAGCTTAACCAAAGGAAATTGTCTCCCTTTGCATGTTTCCATGATTTATCTGGATCACCGCCTCTTTTTCTGGAGATTTGTTGGCCATGGTAGTGAAAAAGCTTCAAATGGATTTTTTGCCTTCCTCTGGAGCAACTAGCAGTTAGGCAGGTTATATATAGAATTAAAAGGTTGAACTTGATGGATGTGTGTCTTTTTTCAACCTAACTTACTATATTACTATGTCTCAGCATCTCATTCGGGAGATTGGTAGCCAATGGTAGTAAAGATTTAACTGTGGGTGCCAAATCTCCCCGCTTGTGCCAAACTAGGTGCCCTTGACATTGGCTAGGTGTATGGCATCTTTACCTGGGGTTGTATTGTCAGCTTGCTGAGATCCTGCTCAGTAGTCAGTTTGGATGCATGTTGTATAGTGCCTTTTGTTCTGTGCAGTCAAGTGGAATAATGGTGAGCTAATTGCAGCAGCCCTATGCCTTTACAGCACATATAAATCCACATGCTACATGGCTGCCTAGAAACCAGTGCAGTTGCTGCATCTAAATATGTGGGTTTAAAAGGTTGCTATTTAATTAACTTGATAGCCTGTGCTAATATTCCAGGGCACAAAGCTGATTGCAATATATATGTATATAAAAATATAAAGTGCAGTATAACTGTGCTACATAACTCCAGCAGCTTAAAGCTAAACTGCATCTGCCTATCTTGAAAAATCCTTACCTCTTTCTGTTTGACCATGCCATTGTTCCTTTATTTTATTTAGCTAGCAGTGTACAAACAGGTTTGCCAACACGGCATTTAATTGAGAATTAATTTTCATTTGTGGTTCATTTAAAAAAATACTCACCGCATCTCTATAGTTTAAGGACAAGTAGGTGCCAGTATCAACAGTGGTAAAGGTGAAATGCCATAGAGGGACAGGAAAAACATATCACCAGTTTCAGTTTTGGCAGGGGTACCTCTGGTATGTGAAAAAAAAAAAACACCCCTGGTAGATTCATGAGCTTTTTTAGCAGGAAATTCTACTGAGCACAGGAGAACTAAATGGGGAGAAGGAGCAGCAAAAAGCCTGGAAGCTTCCCTGAATTATTAGCATAACATGGAAAATAGCTACAGGACATAGCTGACTGAAGGCTGACTTTCCACTTTATTGATAAATAACACCATACTTTTAAATCACGGTAAGAAATAAGAGGTGGTGGGCCCCCCTGCAAAAAAATCTTTGGATGGGGCCTGGCACACCTCCCTGACTGCCTACCTGTGTCCCCCACCCACCAATATCCCTGCCTCCCCACAGCACACACAAGTAAGGTAAGAGAGCAGCCAAGATGGGGGATTCCTTAAAGGTATAGAGGAAGCAGACCCCACAGTCCAACTGTCCGAGGCCCCAGAAGCGTCTGCTTCCTATGTAGTCATACCACTAGAAACAAGAGTAACAGACTAGTTGGACAATACTTCATTTATGCAAAGAAATGCACACAATAATTAGATCACATTTAATTACTTTCTGTAAGAAATGAAGAAGCAATAGTGAGTATTAATGTATGTCTTCATTATTACAGGTCACCTGGCTGCAGCCCAGCTAATTGGCTGGAATTTAAATCATATCACAATACACTCACTGTTACTTGGATACTTTCTTATAAGATTTCTGATAGATTTCCGATCGGTGCAATCCTCCAGGCACTGAGGTCAAGGTGCAATACTCCCGGAAAATACATTTTATTCGAAGGATGCACACAGACAACTTAACTGGTGTAATCAAATACTGTACCTCCAGATCATTTATTGTGGAGTGCACACAAAACGAAACCAAATATTTCAAGGGCCTCACAGCCCCTTCATCGTGAAGAAGTGCACACGATTGGCTGTATATGGAAAGCAAAAATGTTATCTGTAAAACCAGAATAGCCAGAACACTTCCTTCATTGCATTACTTTAACCCGATAGATAGTCAGCAACTATAAGGGGCCACATGAGACATACCTGTTAGTTTGAGCATGCAGGTCAGGATCAAAGACACACAATGTCCCAAATCACTGATTGACTAACAGGCCAGAGAGCTGCAAAGCAGGTTATTATATTAGACATCTATGCAATCCAGCTTTTATAGATAACCTTTTTGTCTAACTATATTGAAAACATTTTTCTATTTTGCAACACCTTTGCAGTTACCCAGTTTAATCTATTCACTGAACTGTTCGCTGCAAAGTGTCACAATGTTTCACTTAAAGCCCCACTTGAAGGTCCAAGTCCAACCTTTGTTCGGTGTCTCCTTTTTGCTCATGAAATGAGTACAGACACTACTAAGCTTTGTGCTTGTGCTAATATTCCAGGGCACAAAGCTGATTACAATATAAATCCATATAAAAATATCACCAAAGTGCAGTATAACTGTGCTGCATAACTCCAGCAGCTTAAAGCTAAACTGCATCTGCCTATCTTGGTAAATTGTTACCTCTTTCTGTTTGACCATGCCCTTCTTCCTTTATTTTAATTGGTTAGCATGGTCATGGCTGAGGTTTCCCCATCACCCTAAAAAGTGCTGTCATTTGTTCTTTTTTTATGCATTGACCTTATCTTGTAGAAGAAGCAAAGACAAGTTGCAAAGCAAGTTTGCAAAGCAAAGTTGCATTCTGACCTTCTGTTGTCAATATGATTATAGTAGTTTCAGTTCATTACATTTATTAGGCTTTAGGTTGCATATTCCCACTACAGCAAAAAATATTGATACTAATTTATGGTTAAAGCATAATGATTACCCCAAATTTGCTGGTATAGGTGTTTTTTAGCCTGGGCTCTTCACTGTCTGTATTAGTGGTATCAGGTGGTTTCCAGTAAAATTAAAGGTCCCCATAGACGCAAAGATTTTTCTTTTCGAACGATCGATTTTATCAAAGTCCGACCAATTCGTCAAATTATCGTGAAGTTAGTGGGATTCGATCATACATCTTACGATTTTTCATTCGACATCTGTCGGCCAGGTTAAAAAATCTTTATTGGTCCCAGTGCAATCTATCTATGTTTGCAGGGCCAAGAAGGCAGCTACCCTTCAGTTTTGCTGGCAATATCACCTGAAATGGTCTTTTTAGTTGATGGACACATAGTACATTTAAACGATCATTTCGACATTATCGTGGTCTCACGATAACGATTGGATCTTTTAAAAATCTTTACATCTATGGCCAGCTTAAGGGGCAGTGGCTTGGGTGATTTTGGACGTTTCTCACTCAACAGACAATCTGTCTTGTGTGACATTAGCCTTAAACCTAAAATTAAAATTTTGCATAACGGAAGAACATGTTAAGCAATTTTCTAACATACATTTTTACAAAAGTTCAGCGTTGTTAAAGTTCTTTGTAAACGTAATTGCCATTGAAAGAAGTGTTTGCTTATTCCTCTCTTTTCACCTACCTTTTGACTTCAAACAATGCAGCAAATGTCAGCTAGTTCTATAAACCAGATGCGTTCAAAAGTCAGAGCAGAAAACCAAAAGGAGCAGACAGATGCTGCTTTCAATAGCAATGACAGTTACAGGTAACTCTACAACCATTGAAAATATGTAAAGAATGTATATGGCAAAGTTGCTTAGAATGTTTGCTTTTAATAGACAAAATTGTGTTATAGGGTTTACATCCAGCTTTAGATTTAACTGTAGAACATATCAGATTCTGGTGCTTTTGTGTTGCAGCCCTATGAAAAACTCAAAAGTGGTGAAAAATGGAACTGCATCTAATCATCTGTAACCGTTTGTTCGTTATATACTGAAACAAGTTTTAAATGAATTGTATACCAGGCCTTTCTTTTAACCCAGCAAACGGGTGCATTTAAAGGAGAACTACACTGTAAAAAAGACATAGCCTAGAATTGCTATACATTATGTGTGGGCATCTGTACTAGTCAAGGGCACCATAGCCAATTAGAAATTATATGTGCGCTGAAGATGCCCCAATAGCTCCTCGTTTTCTTTTCTGCTGATTCATAGCACATGCTCTGGGCTGCTGTCAGTTAGCTTAGTCGAATTAGTAATTCATTCATATTCACATTATACGGCAGTGCTCATTACAAAAGAACTAAATAATCATTCCTGTAGTATCAGCTTTTATGACAGATAAATCTTTTTCCACTTTATATTTGTGGATTCCTGAGCTAAACTTCTCAACAGCTGCCCAGAGCATACTAAGGATGTGCAGTGCCACTGGCAGAAAAAAACATGGCCTAACAAGATCCAAGATCAGGACCTGCTGTGGACAAATACGAAGGTGAAGGCCTGGAGCATTAAAGGGGAACTATCGTTAAAATGAATATTTTATATAAGCTTCATCAAACTGAAATAAGAAACTTTCTGAATACAATCAATTAAAAATTATACATAGTTTCTGAAATATTCAAATTGATCTTCACTCTCCCTCTCTCAGCATCTGTTTCTCTTCACTCTGTCTTTATGCAGCAGTTGGGTGTCAGATATTCATTGACAGTTCGATCCTATATATAGGGGGGCTTCCGTTCCTAGTAGATGTATTAGAGCTCACTCAAATAACTGATTCCAGTACGAACAAAATCTAACAAAATAACTGCCTTTTGCACAAATCCTGCATGTAGAGAGACATGATGTCTGGTGATTTTAATAGACTGAGCTCTAATACATCTTCTAGGCAAAAGGAGCCCCCCCCCTATAAGATATATTGGATCTAACTGTCAATGAATATCTGATACCCAACTACTGCATGAAGACAGAATGAAGAGAAACAGGTGCTGAGAGAGGAATAATGAAGATAAACTTGATTATTTCAGAAACAGTACAGAATTTTTAATTGATTGTATTTGGAAAGTTTCTTATTTCAGTATACTGAAGCTTATATTAAATGTGCATTTTCGCGATAGTTCCCCCATAATATAATAGGGCTGTTGAAGCTCTGGGCTGGTGAAGTAAATTCATTATATGCAATACAGCCTTTCTAGTCATATTCATTTTTAGACTTTAGTTCTCTTTAAGCAGTTTGAGAAAAAAAGAAGAAATTCTTTCAAAATATGGTAATAACATCTCTTTAGAAACAACAACAAACCAGGTAACCAAAAATGACAATGTACAAAATAACATGGAATATAAATATTTGTGGAAATGTACAGATGATAGTTTGGTTGGGAAAGTACTTGTATTTCAGTGAATGACAGCCATTACATCTGTTGCAGTTCATTACTGGTGGTACCCAAGTGGCTTCACTTCTCATCCAATCTCTTCTCCACGCCTGCATTCATTCTCTTGTTAACCTAAAGATACGCCCAACTGGTCTGTGTTTGTGTATCCAAATGTTGTCATCGGTCAATGAGGGCCACGTAGTTGGATGGGAAAAGGCCCACCCTTTCTCCCAACCGTCCCATCCACCAAGATTTATCAGAACAGTCCAGTACTTCGATGATGTCACTATACTTAAAGCCAAGTTCATCAGGCTCCATGGCCTGGAAATCATAGAGAGCCTTTACCATTCGTATTCTTTGTGGGGTGGGGGATGCCTGATGGAAATTAATGAGAAAAATAGTCATTTATAAAAACCAGCATGTAATGTAGCTGTACCAAAAGAAACATCTTAACTGAAACCTAAAAACATAAAAGCTTATGTATATAACCTTGCTGTGATGCTGTTGGTTTGCGTTGGTAACTCTCTTGGTGAGCATCAAAAGCTCATTCTACAAAAGAGAGAAAATCACTGTACCTGTGCTCGCTGAGGGTTGCTTGGCCCCTTGTGTGAAGAAGGGATTTTGCTGCATTCTCCACTTGCTTGTGCCATAGGGTTCTGGTGCCACCCCTCTGGGGGGACACTAGCGGATTTCTAGAATAGAGCATTGACCATGAATTTAATATTTTATGAAATGTAATAGTTAGTCTGTATTTCCTATTCAAGCTCAAATTTAAAAAAGGCATATGACCTAGAAAGAATTTGTTGCATCTTTAGTCCATACTTATGTACTTTAGTCCGTAATTATTCTCTATGATATTATCCAGAATCTACTCTACATTCTGTGATAACACAGTGACCACTTACTGAGAAAACTTAGTTCTGCTGGTTTTTGCTTCCAGGCATTGATGTCCACAAATATGGGCAAAGGGGGGGGGGAGACACACCTCAGGGCCAGCTGAAGGGCAAGGAGAAAGTAATTTGCCTCTGGCCCCAAGTTTGAGATGGTTGCAGCATGCCAGTATCTTCCCTTCCAGCTACCTTGCAATAAGAGCAATGTCCCAGGAGTGAGAAACCAGGTAGTCGGCTAAGCTACAGCAGACACATCACAGACTTTAGAGACAATGATATTTCCACCAAGGTATTTATCCAGTGGTTGACCAGTAAATCCTAATTCTTAATGCCTGTAAACGTTCCATTTAAGGTCACAGGAACAGAACAGCCATGCAGAGACAGAGAGGATTAAATTTCTACTTTTCAGACAGGATTCTTACTTCCTAATTATTTAGGACATCAAGTGGTAGAAGCTAAATCCTTTCTGCTGTGTTTGCAAATCTAAGGGTCAAGGCACACAGTCAGATTCGGGGAGATTAGTCGCCTGGCGACAAATATCCTCCCCCTCCTCTAAGCGACTAAATCACCGGCGGGATGGCACTCGGCACGATTCATTTTCCAAAGTCACCCGAAGTTGCCCCACGAGGAAACTTCGGGCGACTTCGGAAAACGAATCGCTCCAAGTGCTATCCCGCCGCCGGCTAAAATATAAATTACATTTTACGGCGGGAAGGCAGGGGAGGAAGTTCGGGGAGATTAGTCACCCCGAAGAAGAGGTGATTTGTCCCTGAGTCTGCCTGTGTGCCCTGACCCTAAGGAAATAGCACAGGGCATTTTGTCGCCCAGTTGCGACTAAACGACTAAAAATGATTTTCTATAGCAAAACTTGACATATAATGACATGTTACATGAGCACATTTTGGTCTTTGTTGGGTAATAGATGCATATTAAATTATATTTTTAAAGTTGAATAATACATACAGTATATGCGACTGTGGTTAAAGATTTATCTGGAAATGGCTATTCTTTTATCACCTGCTAATATTGCAGCCAACATTTTTGTGGGCCCCATATTTCATAATTGCCTTTTGCCCTGTGTTTTGTTGAAGAAGTCCTTCATATGAAAGGATATATGTCTTTGCCTTGTAAATACACACATATACATATACATGTTTTTTTGCTCCACATTAAGGAATTTCCTTACCTTTTTGAAAAAGGTTATTCCATTTTTTAATATTGCAGTTAGCACCCTTACAATAATAAACCACTTTGAACTGTTCAGAAGTCTGTGTGTTGCCTATGCAAGGGTGTGAGTTGTCAAAAGTCAACTTTTTAAACAAGTGAATGTAAAATTAATGAGAGTGCTATTCTAAGCACTTTTGTACTTTACATTTATTATTAATATATTTTGTATTACAAGATATTAAGGGATACATGTACTGTTAATATGAATTAATTTAGTTACAACAGCGCCACCTGCTGGTCAGTTTTCCACCAGTCTGACCACCAAGTATTCAAGGAAGTTGTCAAGAGAAAGAAAGAGGTTGCTCTAAAGTTCTTTTGCTTAGGAAAAAAATATAAATCTTTCTCACATCTTTGCTAAGCAGAAGAACATCACCAGAATAAATGTATATATTTTAAATGTTTACTTATCCTTCAACTGTGTTATTGTGTTTTTCAGATTACAGCAGCTGTAAAATACAGTTGGGGTGTGTACCGTAAGCACATTTACACTTCTATTACCTCTCCCCAGTTCTGTTTTGACCTGAGCAGATCGGTTTTTCTAAGGCCTGTTTGGGTCTCAACTTTCTGTTTGGTTTTCAGCCTTGTGAAACCCGAACATTAATCTGCCCAAGAAATGAAAACCATTTCAATACTAAGATGCTCTCCTCAGCATGGCTTAGTTATTATCAAGTGCAGTTAATTTCTTAATATTACGGAAACAAAAAAATATAAGCAAATCAATCAAAAATAAGAAATTGCTTTTCTACATTTGCACTGCTGTATTTCAGAGCTTTCTATTGGTAGTGGTATTACTTGTAATATTTTTACCTTATTGCCCCCTCCTGAATTTTCTCTCGGTGGCCATGTTTCTGGGTAGTTCCTCTGTGAGCTCGCTGGCTTAAATTTCCCTTCACTCGCTCCACCAGGTGATCTGGGATCCCTTACTTGTTTTTCCATCCGTTTCTCCTAAAAATATAGTAGAGAACAGATTACTTTACCTAACAGTGATCCCCAACCAGTAGCTTGTAAACAACATGTTGCTTACCAACCCCTTAGATGTTTCTTTCAGTGGTCTCAAAGCAGGTGCTTATTTTTTAATTCCTGGTTTTGAGGTAAGCTGTAGTTGCATAAAATCAAGTGTACTGCCAAGTAAAACCTCATGTAGGCTGCCAGTTCACATAGGGGCTAACAAATAGCCAATCACAGACCTTATTTAGCATCTCCCAGGGACTTTTTCATACTTGTGTTGCTCCCCAAATATTTATACATTTGACTGTGGCTCGTGGGTAAAAATGGTTGGGGTTGGGTTGTGTTTTGTCTAGTAACATTTATTAGTGTGCCCTCAGAAAAAGGGATGAGGCAGGAGCTGCCTGGAAACTCCCGGCTCTATGTGGCACCTTTTGTTGAACATAGAAAAGGCTTCGCAGTGTCATTAAGGGTATGTTAGGTAACCAGAAAACCACTCTAAAAATATAATTGTCAAAACACTGAAGGGAGTTACAGTCAATGCTTTCCATTGTTTACTTATATTTTGAGTCTCTCAATTGATTCAGTATTTGTTACTTGCTGGCATTGTTCATTTTGTATCTCATTATATACAATATGTCTCTGGAGCACTTGCGATAAGCAAAGAGACATCAAATATATGGCTACAGATTCCTTTTTGTAGATAACGTCATTTAGTATTATGATCGCAACCAATAAGCCCAGCTATTCCTGCAAGTCTGTGAAGCTGCTTGTGCCTATTAATGTGAATGTGGATTTAGGTTTGAGATACAGCCAGTAAACCCTGTACTTTACAACTGCATCTGACCAGACTAGGCAGAAAGTACAGGGCTTCTTTTTTCGGGTAATGTGTATAAGCACTAACACTCTGTCTCCAAGAAATTGCAAGTAAAACTGCTTGTTATGCGTGGGAAACAGACATATATACATGACAAGCAGTTTTGTGCTTCATGCAATTGTGCACACATTACTAAATGACACAAACTCTTGCACCAGAAGTGTCTGGACACTATTACAGTGGAAATCTGGTAGAAAAAGTGGATATTTAGCATCTTGTCCTAGTAAAGTAAACCCCTTATTTTATATCCCTGATTGTAACAACTTACAGCCCAGATCCTAACAGGTTATATATTTGGCTATTTAAGAATTGGTATTTGGTGTCCCCTAGTGATGTTATTTGAACATAACAGCTAGAGCTTCAGAGTATCAACTTGCTATGAGTGATGAGCGAAATTATTTTCCTAGTTTCTCCACGAAAATGATGCCCAAAGACTCCAATGGGTAAAAAAAATGTTGCGCGTCAAAACAATTGTCACATGTCAAAATAATTTTTTGAATTTTTGAACAAGCGAAACGGGTCAGATTCACCTATCACTACTTGCTATTAGGGTGCACCGAATCCACCGAATCCTTCTTGAAAGATTCGGGCGAATATCGAACCAAATCCGAATCCTAATTTGCATATGCAAATTAGGGGTCGGAAGGGGAAAACATTTTTACTTCCTTGTTTTGTGACAAAAAGTCACGCAATTTCACTCCCCGTCCCTAATTTGCATATGCAAATTAGGATTCGGTTCTGCCTGGCAGAAGGAATCGGCCTGAATCCGAATCCTGCTGAAAAACGCTGAATCCTGGCCGAATCCCAAACCAAATCCTGGATTCGGTGCATCCATGAGATGTGTTTCACCTAGGAATGCCATCTGGACACTTTGTAATCTGGCTGGTAATATATGCAGAAAAGGTAATAACTTTAATTGTGTCTCATACATTGAGGTCTTCCTTTTGTGCCCTAGTTAGAAGGGTGGAACAGTTGGTCATGGAGCAAGCCACAAGCATTACACCCTCTGGATTTTGGGATGGGTTGGAGGATATTAGTAATCCTTGTTTGTTGAATAAAGGATGGAGTAAGTAAAACATTGGTAACCTTCTACTCATAGCTCAGGTTGCTATAGACTGTGGTGAGATACATACACATATTTATGAATATACAATTGATATTGGCATGTATATTTCCTACCTGTCCTTCTGAGCCTTCCTCCCTTAAGAAGATCTCTTTTTGTCGTGATATAGATGCATTTTTGTAGTACTCAATTAACTTGTTCAGGGACTTGAACTTCTCTGTCCACAAGAAATAGTTGCCACGGTTGTCCCTCATGACCTTGAAATGCTGCACATCATTTTCATCCCTAGGTATCAGAGACAAATTAGAGCAAGCTGGCATGGAACAAATACAACTTTTTATTTGAGTTGGACATGTCCACATGTCCGAAAAAGTAAAATTCTACATTCTTCCTAATTCCCAGCAACCAAGGGAGTTAAAAAAAAATCATTTATTGTTGGAGCTGGAAGGGGCCATACAGTGCCATAGAAAGGGTTTGATGTATGGAACACAAAAGAGTTGACAATAAGGGAACAGGAAATGGCTAACATTCAGTGTAATATCAATTATATTCTGTGGAGTAGGAAGGGGTTGACATTGTCTGGAGTAGGAAGGGGTTAACATTCAGGGAAATAAGAAGGGGTTGTCATTCTGTGGAGGAGAAAGGGGTTTCTGGACTAAAAATGGGTTTCTGGACTAGGAAGCGGTTGATATTTTATGGAGTAGGAAGGGGTTTCTTGAGTAGGAAGGGGTTGGTATTCTATGGAGTAGGAAGGGACTGATATTTTCTCAACTAGGAAGGGGTTGATATTCTATAGCAGTGATCCCCAACCAGTAGCCAACGAGCAACATGTTGCTCACCAACCCCTTGGATGTTGCTCACAGTGGCCTCAAAGCAGGTGCTTATTTTTGAATTCCAGGATTGGAGGCAAGTTTTATTGCATTAAAAGGTTGACAATCCACATAGGGGGCTACTTATTGGCCAATCACAGCCCTTATTTGGCAATCCAGTAACATTTTTCATGCTAGTGTTGCTCCCCAACTACTTTTACTTCTGAATGTTGCTCATGGGTTGTAAAGGTTGAGTATCTCTGTTCTATAGAGTAGAAAGGGGTTGACATTCAAGAAAAAGGTTGTCATTCTGTAGAGTAGGAAGAGGTTGACAGTTTCTGGAGTAGGAAGGGATTGACATTCATGAATCATGGATAGATTTGAAAGCATTCCAGCCCAGTGGCATTTACCTTACTGTTCTACTGGAATTGCACCAAGGGCAAATTTTGTCTGGGACCTGCTAACTATTGCTTCTGCCTATACCCAAATTCTTTTGACATTGCTTGCAGTTCTGTTCAAGAACAACTGGACATTCTTGGCCCCAAATGGTTCATTTGATAAGACTTTCCAAATTCCAACATTTTCAGCTCTGATTTATTGTACGGTAACTTTTCGTAACAATTATACATATTTCTACCAATCCTGATCATTTTACACATATAAATAGGCATTACCATATTGTTTACATTAATATGGATTTTTTTGTAGGCTGTGGGCACCAGTACCATGTATTCAAAGCACTGTGTATCTTGACGGCGCTGTATAAATAAATGATGATTATTTATGACAACAAATGACTTCTATAACTAAATGTAATGATGCATTTGTAAAACAGTAAGCAGCCCATTGTATTCCCTTTATTCCTTATTTCCTATTCTTTGCAATTATCCTGGAATGGCAGGGCCCTCGTCCACTCCATCTGTCATTATATTGCAGTTGTGTATTGTTGTGTACACTTTACACTTATTGCATAGAAATGCACAGTATGTTGGAGTGTGGAGTGTTTATATATCTGCAAACACCAGATGTCTCTCTTACCCTTTCATAAGTCGGCAAGACTGGAAACACTTGTACTATTGTTATTGTTATATTAATTGTATATGCAGCTTGGCTCTATGATATATCGTTACTCTGTCTCATTCTGTAAACTAGGAGCTGAGATTGATCTGGCAAGGTCACTAGCTTAGGAACTTGGAATGAGTTTCATTAGCTCCCGCAGGGCTTTCACAGCATGATGTGTTCCAACTCTCGACAAAATCCTACAACTGACCAAGCAGGAGGTTTTAACTCCTTCGCTGGCCGAGCAGCATGTCTCTGGTCCCACTGGTAGTATATATTATTGTGCTGGCCAGATTATCCATTAAAACATCTCATGCTCTCACCCCAGGACACAATTGCTTTGCTATTCAGCTTGTCATGGCTCATCTGCACTGAGTAATTTCTTTGGTCATGTTGCGCTACCCTGGGGCGTTGTTATGCTAGGCCTCATGCTCTGTCACTGGTCTTATTGACCTTTTTAATTTTAAATGTCTTTTGGTGGCTGTCGGCATTGACACAGTCTACACTGCCAGTGTTCTGCATGCAGCCGTGCTACTGCCAGGTGCTAAAGATGGGTTAACTTGGTCAAAATATTTTCTTTGTGATCTGTGGACCCTAGAAAGACCAAAGTGCTTCCCTGGAGACAAAAGATGTTAAATTATTTGCCATGCGTAAATATGGCAATAATGGCATGTCAAATTGCAAGGCAGAGTGTACTTGTACACAAATATTTTTTTTCTTGGCTTTTTTTCCTACTGCTGGAGTTTAGGCAAGCTAGAATTTACTAAATATGTTGTGTCCTTGTTGGCTGATTTGTTTCTATGTGAGCAAGTCTTTAGCTGGAACACTTGGGGGCACACTAACGCAAAATGTACACAGTTCTAGCGTACTTTAGAGTCCTTGAGGGGCACCAGCATGCTGTACAATAGTTAACCTTAGATACAGAACTACTGAAAGATGCCCAGTGAGCCATGAAAAAAAAAAAATAGAATATAATAGAAGGTTAGAAGAAAGAGGAAAGAAGTGACAGAAGAAAAGAGAGCTGAAAAGGGACTGGATAAAGTAAATCAGCCAGAAAGTGCCATGCATCTCAAATAAAACTAAAAAACTACCTTTTCACTACTTTGCTCTCCAGTGGACCATTTTGTTTATATGCTATATTCAAGTAGAATTGGCAAAGCTACTACACTGTCTGAGGAGCTGAACTAACACACACTTGCAGCGATCCAGGGACTGCTAACTATTAATTATTATTAATAAGTGTATTGTTATTGCTACTTTTTATTACTCATCTTTCTATTCAGACCTTCTATTCATATTCATGTCCCTCATTGAAATCGATGCGTGGTTGCTGGGGTAATTTGGACCCTAGCTACCAGAATAAAATGCAAAATGAATATGGGTGCCTCGTCATTCCCCTTTCCAAATTTGCTTTTCATTAATATTCCACCATGTTGTATATTAATGTGAATGGGCTCAGTTTGTCTGACTTTATCTGGGCAAAGAGAGGAGTGGGTCCCCTGTGCTTAAGTTACGGGTAAAATGCACAGCATCAGCAGACAATGCAGTGTGGCACCAGTGGGCTACAATTAGGCACCAGAGGACTATAATTAGGCACAATTAGCCAAAGCATATGCAGAAAGAAAATAGTGCAATCTGAATGGCACCAAATCCATTTTCCTAAATTTGCCCCTATCAATAAGTTGAAAAATGTTATTGTTTCCCTATGTATGTTCAGTTAAGTAACATGTGGCATTCTCCTCTTAGGTGGTGTGCCCATGCCATGCCCATCTGTGGCCGTCATGTGAGTATGCAGAAGTCCTGCGTGTGACTATTTCTTGATTCTTTTCAGTATCAGACTCGTGACTGGGAATATGACAACATAATCTGCTCCTGCCCTACATGCTGACACGATTTATGTTCAGAAAGGCATACAGGGTGGGCCGTTGGTGCAGCATAAACCCCAGGAGAGCAGCTGTTTTGTAGTTCTGTATTTAATGTCAGGTCAGATCCGTTGGTAGGCAGAGACCTGAGTACCAATAAGGAATCTGAAAGGTCAGAAACTGACCCTTGATGTCTCTCAGCTGAGAAATAGCAAACAAATAACTAGGCTGCTATAATACATAACCTCTTTAGGACGGTAGAATTTAAATGATTATCCTGACTCTCACTCCCAGGCCCACACTAGCATCTCAGACTTTGTTACTGGGGCTTATGTCTGACAGTTGCCCACGCTTTTCAAAATGCAAAGATCACAACGAGATCTCTCTGTAATGAGAAGAGAAGCTGCCAGCGGAGTGGAAGGGATTAACCATTCAGTTGCCAGCAGAGCTAGCTGAATATATTCTCCATTAAACGTACCTATGTGCAGGTTAGCGGCTCTCATCGAGGACTAGTGAAATAATGTGACACAATCTACAGAAAGCAATAATAATGTTCCTTGTGTGTGCTTTGGCCCCCATTAAACCTGGTTAAATTGAAAGTTGTAAATTTGATAAAACAAAAAGAAGTGCCGACTTTATGAAACGGTCTTAATATAAGGAGACTCATTACAGCCTCTATATCATTGTGTAGTTTTGCATAACTGAATGGACATATCATTCCCCAGACATGGTACAGACGATCATCAGACCCTCTTAACCAAACAGTTATTTTAAAATACAACCTGCAAGTTATTATCTGTTTCTAGGGCCAGCTGTATTGTACAGCATTATGATGGACCCCTTAGCATCAGTGGGAGAGTATACAAGTACAAAGGACTGGTTATATTGTGGGTCAGACTGGGCTGATGGGACACCGGGTATAAAACCTGGTGGGCCCTGGCCCTTTTCGGCTCCCGCCACCCCAGACCCCCTCCCCCCTCTGTGCTGTCCCCCCCAGCAGCTTCAGCATTCACGCGGAGGGGGGTTCCAAATATTTGTAACCTGGTGGGCTTCCAATGTCCAGTCCAACCTGACTGTATTGGAGGACTGTTCTTCCCTGGTGTACCCTCTCTTGTCTCTTGCCCAATACTGGATATACTATTTTAAATTTCTAGTATAAATATATTAACAGGGCCGGATTTACCTTTTTACTGCCCCATGTCTGTCCTAGCACCCTCCCCCCCCCCGTGATCGCATGCACAGGGCACCAGGTCCTAGTGCCTGGCGGCGTTCGCGCTCACATCTTCCCACTGCAAGCGAGTAGGAAGCTAGTGAAATTTTCCTACGGTACCTTCCTAGCATGTACGCCGCTTCCTCGGCCAATTCCAGCTATATTTGGTGCAGATGCATCAGAGTCATTGCGCACCAGGTCCTAGTGCCTGTCGGTGCGCGAACGCGGTCACATCCTCCCATGCAAGTGTGCGGGCACTCCTGCAGGAGCGGGAGCTCCAAGTGCTACTCTAGATGCGGCTGGGCGACATGCCGCCCTCACATTTTGCTGCCCTAGGCCCGGCCCTTTGTGGCCTCACCACAAATCCGGGCCTGTGTATTAATAATAATATAATACCTCAACCCTCTTACTAGGGTTCTGTTTCTTTTGAGCAATATACTACTAGTGGTGCTTTTGGGCATAAGATTTTAGCATTTTTGTCTGTGTTTGGGTACATTTTAAAAAAAATTACACAGTTGTTAAGAACACAAAAGCATGTTCATGGAATACACAATTCATATTAAAGTGTACATAATAACACACATGTTGAAATTAAAAAAAATACCTATTTTTCTAAGTATTATGCAGCACTGGTCAGTTCACTTATTATTTCTATAATTTCATCACAGTAAAGGCATAGGACATAACATAATGGAGTTGAGCTCATTTGAATCCTTTTACTCTGATCAATGTCATGCCTTATAAATTCAATGCAGTGCAAGCAGAGGTTGTGTTTTAGTGATGTTTAAAATGCCTGTTTATGGCTGTGTCCTGCAAGGCTGGTTTATTGCTGCCTTCCCTGTCATGGGCCTGACTGCACCTATGAAATGAAATATAGGCTAAATACTTGGTATGCAAGAAAATGCATGTAGGCTTAAGTAGAAACACTGGGAAACTCAACAGCAACCCCCGGCCCCACTTCCTCAAACATATTAACGGAGAACTAAAGCTTAACTAAGGAAGTAGCTAGAAATGTTTTACATTATGTTTTTGGCTTCTTTACCAACCCAAGGCAACCACAGCCCTTTAGCAGTAAAAATGTGTGTCTCTAAAGATGCCCCAGTAGTTCCCCGTTTCCTTTTCTGCTGATTCACTGCACATGCTCTGTACTGCTGTCACTTACTGAGCTTAGGGACTGACACACAAGATACTGAATATATATAATATAAATGTCACAATATAAGGCTGATTAGTAAATAATATTGGTACAGATTGCAGCTCAAAAATCAGCACAATTAGCATCAGAATTTCATAATCAGCCTTGTAGGGTTAGGGTTTAGTTCTCCTTTAGGCTAGGGACAGAAGGGGCCAAAATCAGCCTGCTAAAATCAGCCCTATACCACTAGCAGAATTCTCTTCTCTGCTGCAGCGCAAACTCTGAATTTCAGAGAAAACTGCAGTGTGTTTACACCATAGCCTCTTCTGAACAAAGAAGAGGATACTGTTGACAGGCAATGGCTAATACCGGCCAGCGGATTTCAGGAGGCTAATTTGCGGCCCCTTCCGGCCCTAGCCTTAAAGGAGAAGGAAAGCCTGGGCCGGTGCTCCTATCAGCAGAAAACTGCACCGTCCCGGGGTTATACCAGTGAGCACCACAGAACAATTCCGTGTTCTTCGCGCGGCTGTGCATGCACAGAAAAGCGAAAAGCTGTATTTTAACTAAAAATTTGAAGAAAGAAGTAGCCATGGTGCTCACTGGAATAACCCCGGGCAGGATGACTTCCATTCTCCTTAAAAGGGGTGGTTCACCTTTAAAATAACTTTTAGTATGTTATAGAATGGACAATTCTAAGCAACTTTGTAATTGGTCTTCATTATTTATTTATTTTTACAGTTTTAGTTATTTGCCTTGGATTCTTCTCTGTTTCCAAATGGGGGTCACTGACACCATCTAAAAACAAATGCTCTGTAAAGTTATACATTTATTGCTATTGCTACTTTTTTATTACTCATCTTTCAGCCTCTCCTATTCATATTCCAGTCTCTTATTCAAATCAGTGCGTGGTTGCTAGGGTAATTTGGACCCTAGCATCCCGACTGATGAAATTGCAAACTTAAAAACCAAATGCAAATTGTCTCAGAATATCCCTCGTCACTACAACATTCTAAAAGTTAATTTGAATGTAAACAATCCCTTTAAGCAGAGGTTTTTGGACTCTTGTTTCAAGGCACCTCTTTGATATCAATTACATTTAGTCTTCGGTACTTCTCCTTATAACAAGGCTACAAACATAAAAACAGTGCTACACAGTCAAGAATATACAGTATATCTGTGGAACAGCAAATAAATGTTGCCTTAAAGGGCATGTAAAGTCTAAAATAGAATAAGGCTAGAAATTGTTGTATTTTGTATACTAAACATAAGCATGAACTTACTGCACCACAAGCCTAATCAAACAAATAATTTATGCTTTCAAAGTTGGCTACAGGGGGTCACCATCTTGTAACTTTGTTAAACATCTTTGAAAGACTAAAGGTGGCCATACACGGGCCGATAAAAGCTGCCGACAGACCGAGTCGGCAGCTTATTGGCCCGTGTATGGGGGCCCCCGACGGGCTTCCCCGATCGAGATCTGGCCGAAAGTCGGCCAGATCTCGATCGGATGGGGTTAAAAATCCCGTCGGATCGCGGCCGCATCTGTTCGTTGATGCGGTCCCGCGATCCGACCGCCCGTTTGGCAAACGCTAGGATCCGATCGCTGGTCCCTAGGGCCCACGATCGGATCAGCCCGATATTGCCCACCTCAAGGTGGACATATCGGAGGGAGATCAGCTCGTTTGCCGACATCGCCAAACGAGCGGATCTATCCGTGTATGGCCACCTTTAGACTGTGCACATGCTCAGTGCGGTCTGGGCTGCTTAGGGATTGTCATAAACAAAGCTGCTTGAGTTCTGCATGGCTGGGAAGTAAGGCGGGGGCTCCCCCTGCTGTTCATAAGTATGATTGTTTCCCTGCTCAGCAGTTAGGGACCGTCTGACAATTCCTATCCACAGCAGTAAATGAAGGGGGAATGTCACTGCATACAGTCAGGTTTCTTATAAAAACGGTACACATTTAAGTAATTAAAGTATATTGGAGGTTTCTTTTTCATTAAAGAAAGTAAAAAATATTTTTTTTCCTTTACATGTCCTTTAAATAACCTTCAAACTGAGCTGGGCCTCCCATTACAAATCATGCCCCCCGGCCCCCCCATAGGATTCAGCCTCACAGAGTGGGGACATTATGTTATTGACTCCCAAACTCCAGCTCCTCAAGAACTCCTCTAGTACTGAGACTGTGTGGGTGGGTTGGGAAAAGGAGGAGTTGGGTTTTGCCCATAAGACTGTAGTAGCACATTACATATAAATACTTAATACAATACCTGACCGACATAGAGAATTGCCCTTTGGAAGTCTGGCTGGCACGTATGATGAACGCTCCCACATATCTGCCTATGAGTATACTCTCAGCTTCTCCACGGGAGATGTTCTCACAGTACCACCTGTCATGAGAAATCAACGGCAATCACACAAAATGTTATTTCATTTATATACTTCTTACATAAAGGACTGCTAAAACTTTTTTAATGACAACACAGATTTGGGTAACAAAAACAACCAAAAGGGGACTGCTTAGTATCTGGTGAAGGTCAGAATTTTTTAAATCCACCTTTTTCTAGACCCCTTTGCTTAGATTTCACTCTACACATGCTAGTCACAGCTTACAATATATACACTACTGCTGGAAGATATGACTCTAAAGCAGATTTATACCAGTTATCGTCATCTGAAAGGAAAGAAAAAAAATAACCAACAAGGGTAAATGGTGGTGATTAGTGATGGGTATAAAGGAAATGGCAGCATTTGTTCTTTACACACTATAAAAACAAATATATCCCTTCACAAAGTGTTACCACCTGGCTAGTATTTTGCTGATCCAGACAGTAATAATTATTACTAGAATGCGAAGGCAACCACAGCCCTTTAGCAATAAAGTAAAGTAGCTCCCCATCTTCTTTTCTGCTGATTCACTGCACATGCTCTGTGCTGCTGTCACTTACTGAGCTTAGGGACCAACTCACAATATACAGTACACATAGGGGCAAATTCACTAAGCAGCGAAAACGCGCTAGCGAAGCCTTCGCCACACTTCGCCAGGGCGCCGATAATTCACTAAAATCCGAAGTTGCGCTCAGGGAGGTGAACTGTAGCGAATTTGCGCTAGCGTTAATTCGTCAAGCAAAGCGAAGTTACACTAGCGATGCCTAATTTGCATACGGCGCCAAGTTAAAGTACAATGGACGTATATGTAGCAGCAAATACATTACACTACACAAGCCTGGGAAAGCTTCATTAAATAAAATAGAGTTGTTATTTTGCCCTATACACGTGCCCACTCTATAGTTTAGGTTCCATATGTGCAGCGTTTTTTGGGACGTAGAAAAAATTTACGCCAGCGCCCGTTAGTAAATCGGCGAAGTAACGAAATGATTTCATGCTGCCGAATTTTCGTTAGCATTAGTCACTTCGCCCTTTAATAAATCTGCCCCATAGAATATAAATGTCACAATATAAGGCTGATTAGTAAATAATATTGGTACTCTATAGCTTGCTAAGTACTCACCTGGGAAAATGCACTTCCACATAGTTTTTGGGAACAAATCCCTCAGATCCATGGAGTTCAGATTTATACCAGTTATCGTCAGAACCTAAGATCTAAAAGGAAAGAAAAAAACCCATAACCAACAAGGGTAAATGGTGGTGATTAGTGATGGGTATAAAGGAAATGGCAAAATGTCTTCTTTACACACTATAAAAACAAATATATCTCTTCACCAAGGGGCAAATTCATCAAGGGTCAAATATCGAGAGTTAATTAACCCTCGATATTCGACTGGGAATGAAAATCCTTTGACTTCGAATATCGAAGTCGAAGGATTTTGCGCAAATACTTCGATCGAAGGAATAATCGTTTAATCTAACGATTAAATCCTTCGAATCAAACGATTCGAAGGATTTTAATCCAACGATCGAAGGATTATCCGTCAACCAAAAAAACTTAGCCAAGCCTATGGGGACCTTGGGTTCGGTAGCTTTTAGGTGGCGAACTAGGGGGTCGAAGTTTTTTCTTAAAGAGACAGTACCTCGACTATCGAATGGTCGAATAGTCAAATGATTTTAGTTTGAATCCTTCGATTCTAAGTCGAAGTCGTAGTCGAAGGTCGAAGTAGCCCATTCCATGGTCGAAGTAGCCAAAAAAACACTTCGAAATTCGAAGTATTTTTTCTTCTATTCCTTCACTCGAAGTTAATGAATTGGCCCCTTAGTGTTACCACCTGGCTAGTATTTTGCTGATCCAGACAGTAATAATTATACATAATAATTCACTAAAATGCGAAGTTTTGTCCCGGGCGTCGAACGCTGGTGACTTTTGCTAGCGTTACTTTGGCAGTGCGAGCATTCATTTGTGCCTAGCAAAACTTCGCTAGTGATCTCGCTTAGGTCAATTTGCATAGGGCGGGAAATTTAAAGTTGTATGGACGTCTTTAATATAAATGTTGCTGCAAATGGTTTGAGTTACTGGTTTATATCACACATGTCCAGGGAACCTTAATAAAGACAAGATAGTTAATATAATGCCCTACACATGAGCCCACTGTAAAATAATGTTCCACATGTAATAAAATGTGTGGAGAAAACCGCTTACCCAAAAAAGTGAGTTAGGACTTTTGCAGCCAATCCCGCTTAAAAAAAGGAATGGACCCCAGCAGTTTTTGAACTTTAATGCATTTTCAGTACACAGAATATGATGTAAGTGACAGAAGATTGAGGAAGATCTAGCTGCTTTATAGCACTTCGCCTGGTCTGAGTTGGGCGAAGGCAACTCTGGCGAAACAGTTAATGTAAAATCTGCATTTTAGTGAATTTGAGAAGTAACGTCAGAGAGAAAAGTCGCCTGGTGATAGACTGCGAATGACCGGTAGCGATGGCCCCATTCACAAGCGAATTGGCGACGTCCCTGTGGCTGGCAAAAAGTCGCTAGCGCCACTTCGCTCTTTAGTAAATCTGCCTCATAGACTCTATAAAAAAGCAGTAGCTCTTCCAGCCATGTACAAGTAAGGAGACCTGAAAATGAGACCTGCAGATGTGTCATGTGCTACCCTAAATTTTCAGATCAGGCCTCTTCATTGTTATTAGTCCCTTCACAGTTTGATAGTTTCAGCATAAATAGTAACCCAACAACCAAAGTGACATCCAGACCTTCTTCAAATAAAATACTTATATAAAATAGACTAAGGGGCCAATTCATTAACTTCGAGTGAAGGAATAGAAGAAAAAATACTTCGAATTTCGAAGTGTTTTTTTGGCTACTTTTTTAGTTCGCCACCTAAAAGCTACCGAACCCAATGTTAGCCTATGGGGAAGGTCCCCATAGGCTTGGCTAAGTTTTTTTGGTCGAAGGATAATCCTTCGATCGTTGGATTAAAATCCTTTGAATCGTTCGATCGAAGTATTTGCGCAAAATCCTTCGACTTCGATATTCAAAGTCGAAGGATTTTCATTCCCAGTCGAATATCGAGGGTTAATTAACCCTCGATATTCGACCCTTGATGAATTTGCCCCTTACTGTTTTGCTGTTATGTGGGTTAAGAAAGATGGAAATATCTCATTAAATAGGAACACTAAAGGGCAGATTTGTCAAGGGTCGAATTTCGAGTTTATGGGAGTTTCTAAAAACTCGAAATTGGAAAAAAAAACGACCAATCAAAACTTATTTTAAAACATTTTTTTTATATTTGGGTGAATAGGATCGACCTGCAAACTTGAATCGAATTAGATTGAATTCGATTCGGGTTTTTTCATCAAAAACATTTTTTTCAAAAGACCACCAAACAACTCCAAATTGATTGGAGGAGGTTCCCCATAGGGTAAAATTATAAACAAATTCGGCATGTTTTAGATGGAGAATAATCAAATTCAAATTCTTAGGGAAGGGACAGTACATGATAAATTTTCCCCAGTTACACTAAAATAAATGCAAAATTTAAATTTATAAATGAGAATTATCAGTTCGACCCTTGATAAATCTGCCCCTTAAGGTGGAGAGGAGAATCGGAAGACAAATCACCCGCAACAGTTACTAGGGTATCAATCCGCATATCATCTAGCTTTATCTATCGTGTATCCAAAATATTTGACTTTGTTCCTTGCCTCAGTGACATTTCTCTAGTTTTGTTTTCAAATATCTTTTAGAAGTAGAGATGATAAAATCTAGGGCAGAACTAAAGCTCTCATCCTCCTCAATGAGCTCCAGCCTACAGGACGATGGTGGGAATTGGACTTGGTGCAATTAGTGGTGACCATGCAGTTTCCAATTCTACTTTCACACTCTGTGCAATTAGCTTCAAGCCTAGAATGTCTGGACAATTATCTTTGCTCTGCTACAAAGAAATCTTTATAAAAACTTCTCAAAAAGACAAAAATGTGTGATGCGCCCTAGGCAGCTATGAATAATTTATAGACTCCGATGTGATAGAGTTCTGGCTAAGGCCAAGTCTCGTGACCATTAGAGAACCATGATTAGAATAAATCTTTTGAAGGCATCAGTCTGAAATAGACTGGCAAGAGTAATAAAACAGAATTATATGATATTAATCTGACTACTTTTACTAAAGTGATAATTTAGGACAAGTTGATTATCTATATCTGCAATACTTTAAGGAAACCCTTCTTTTCTCTTTAAAGAACTAAACCCTAAAAATAAATATGGTTAAAAATGCCATATTTTATATACTGAACTTATTGCACCAGCCTAAAGTTTCAGCTTCACAATAGCAGCAATGATCCAGGACTTCAAACTTGTCACGGAGGTCACCATCTTGGAAAGTGTCTGTGACACTCACATACTCAGTGGGTTCTGAGCAGCTGTTGAGAAGATAAGCTTAGGGGTCGTCACTAATTATCAAGCAGAAAATGAGGTTGGTCTGTAATATAAGCTGACGTTACAGGGCTGATTATTAAATTCTGATGCTAGTTGCACTGGTTTCTGTGCTGCCATGTAGTAATTATCTGCATTAATTACTAATGAGCCTTATACTGTGACATTTCTATTCTATGTGTACTGTATATTGTGAGTGGATCCCTAAGCTCAGTAAGTGACAGCAGCACAGAGCATGTGCAGTGAATCAGCAGAAAAGAAGATGGGGAGCTACTGGGGCATCTTTGGAGACACAGATCTTTACTGCTAAAGGGCTGTGGTTGCCTTGGGCTGGTACAGAAGCACAAATCATAATGTATAACATTTCTAGCCTACTTCTTTAGTTAGGCTTTAGTTGTCCTTAAAGGGGTGGTTCACCTTTAAGTTAATTTTTGGTATGTTATAGAATGGCCTATACTTAGCAACTTTGTAGCTAGGTTTCATTATTTATTTTGTATAGTTGTTGCATTTTTTGCCTTCCTTTTCTTTCTTTCTTCCTTTTTTTTTCTTCATATTTCAGTCTTTTGTTTAAACCGCTGTTTTTTTGATAAGACTCTAGCAACGAGATAGCTGATGAAATCAAAACTGGAGAGATGCCCATTAACTTTAATTGTCGCCGGCGTCAAAATCGCTGTTTCGTGAATTTTTCTCCCGTTTCGTGAATTTCGCTGGAAATTGGCCTATCACCAGTGGTAAGATAAAAAAAGAATAACCAGCTAAAAAAAAGAAGAACAAGCTAAAAAAAGAAGAACAAGATAAAACTTATTAAGACCTTCTGTAGCTAAAAATCTACAAATTCTAATGAGGTCAGTGTTATAAACACTTTGAGGAGGTGAAACAACTCTCTTAATTAATAAAGAAAAATGATGTATTCCCAAGTATATTCCATGCACTTAGTTATCACGTTTTTTTGTGGTGTTTGAAAGATACACCCTGTAGGACTACGTATGTACGTCTGTAAGTGCAGTTGTGTAACACTTTCCCTGCAGTCAATTGCATAACACCATTATCATTATCACGTGCCAAAATTGGTTCCTTGTACTTCTGTATAGTTGCTCTTGGCACCGCCACACTTTCCTACCACTTCTGGACCAGGCAGTAGCTCAGGATTCCCTCAGCCCCCTGCATGAATCACCGCAGTACAGTTGCCAATTAAATAGAGGGCACATGTCACTTGCACACTGAACACTGAAATTGTATCAGCAAACACAGGAAATGTGACAGGAAACAGTTGCGTAACTATAGAGCAGTGATCCCCAAACAGTGGCTCGTGAGAAACATGTTGCTCATCAAACCCTTGGCTGTTGCTCCCAGTGGCCTCAAAGCAAGTGATTATTTTTGGATTCCTGGCTTGGAGGCAAGTTTTGGTTGCATAAAAACAGGTGCACTGCTAGGGGCGTAACTACAGAGGAAGCAGACCCTGCGGCTGCAGGGGGGCCCAGGAGGTACAGGGGGCCCCATGAGGCTCTCATTGATGAGCAATTTGAACATATATTGGTAAAACAGGACAAACACTGGATATGTTGGGGGCCCTAAAATTAATTTTCTGTGGGGCCCAGCAACATCTAGTTCCGCCAGTGTGCACTGCACAAGCCTTCTGTATCAGCCCTAGATTTCTAATGTGGCCTCTCCTAGGACAGAGTCGTTCTAAATTGATGCACATTGCACATGTTCTTGAAATGATGTTATGTTTGTGTGGAGTTCCCCTTTAAGGAAGAACATTTTTATTGTTGTACCTAATATGAAATGTTGCTGGTGTTTTCACACAAGACCTGTAGGTAAAATGGGGGTAGGGTGATGTTTTGAGCAGGATACAAATGAAGCAGACCTAAAACTGAGACTACTATGTGTGGCTGAAAGCTTAACTCACAAGTTTTTCTTTTGACATGGCAGAGGTGTAGGCATTTCTGTGCCCCACCCTTCTTGATATTATTACTGTTAGTTATTCCGTTGGGCTTATAATGCCATCTGCACCCGAACAAAACTGTTGACTATAAAAAACGTTTCCTCTGCATAGCTGACCCTTTGTCACTGCCTGCACTACCTACAATGCAGCGGGGAATTCTTTCTGCCTGTACCTTCATCTCCTAAAGGGCAACTTTCCCTGCTCTTAACGTCTCTGCTGTGTGACAAAATATCAAACTAATTAAACATAATTATACAAAATAGATTTATACATTAACAGCTCCACTCAATATTTATTGTGTCATGTAGTTATTTATAGACAGTATGTCCAGCAGTGAGTGAGTGACTGTCCTTCAATCTCTTGGCACTGCCTGGTCAATCCTTCTGCCTTTGTAAAAATGGTTTCATGGACCCCAAAATCCCTGTTTATTGGTAGTGGGAGAATGTAGCCAGGTGTTGGGTAGTTGCCTGCAGCAGGGGGAATTCCAAGCTTGGTGACATTTGTAGTACAGGAGTTCCATCATTCTAGGGGCTGCACCAGTCTTCCTGTGCCGCCCATATACTGTATTTTATTTAAATGAATAATGCGTACAGTGGAGGTACCAATTTTATATGAATAAATAATACTGCATCTTTTTCCGGGAGGCAATGTAGGAGAGCCATCATTTTAAAAATGTGGACGTAGAAATGGAAACCTCCAATATCTTACTCCAAGAGAATTGCTACAATTGGGACAATAAACACTATGCTGGGTGGTTGGAATATACACTTTTAAATGATTTTATTGGTGACCATTTAAATAAATGTTTTAACTATACAATAATGTGTCATTTATAGTATGTCTGTGTCTTATTTTTATCAACCTCACTAATACTCTTGGGGCCGAATGGAAAGCAAATCCTACCCATAGGGGCCGATTCACTAAGGGTCGAATATCGAGGGTTAATTAACCCTCGATATTCGACTAGGAATTAAAATCCTTCGACTTCGAATATCGAAGTCGAAGGATTTAGCGCAGATAGTTCGATCGAACGATCGAAGGATAATTCCTTCGATCGAACGATTAAATCCTTCGAATCGAATGATTATCCTTCGATCAAAAAAAGTCAAAAGTAGCTTTTAGATGGCGAACTAGGGGGTTGAAGTTTTTTTTAAAGAGACAGTACTTCGACTATCGAATGGTCGAATAGTCGAAAGATTTTTACTTCGAATCCTTCGATTCGAAGTCGTAGTCGAAGGTCGAAGTAGCCCATTCGACGGTCGAAGTAGCCCAAAAAAACCTTCGAAATTCGAATTTTTTTAACTTCGAATCCTTCACTCGAAGTTAGTGATTCGGCCCCATAATGTTCCAACATTTGGTGAAAATCCTTCCTAGAAGAGTAGAGACTGGCATAGCAGAAAAGGGAAGATCAGCTTCATATAAATTCCCTTGTTTAGTGAATGAGACACTTGGGTCATTTAGTGTATGCAGGCTCCTGCACAATTAAGATGGTTTCTGTGTATATTTACTTCTATGTATATTTACTATGTGTACTGGTTTCCATACATGCCAATGGATACAGCCAAGTGCCAAAATAATAATAATAAAACTCAATAAAATAAATAATGGAGAAGTTGCTTAGAATAGGTCCATTATTGTCAATATACAAAATGCTTATTATTAGCTTGTATTTATAAAACACCAGCATATTTTGCAGGGTTTGTACAATAAATGGTTGTATAAACATAAAGGAAAACATACAAACAAACACCACAAACCAAAACAAGAGGTAAAAAAGGGTCCTGCCTACAAGAGCATAGGTTTTTTATCAAAAGTAAGCTAATTTAATGAAATGTGTTTTAGGAGATCTTTATTGAAGACAGACAGACAGAGTAGGAGAACATTGTGCAGAATATGAGAATTCTTGCAAAGTCTTGAAATCAAGTGTTCTTTTAGTATGATGTATTGTAGAGAGTCATATTCTGAGACAATTTGCATTTGGTTTTCATTTTTTATTATTTAAGGTTTTTGAGTTATTTAGTTTTCTATTCAGCAGCTCTCTCCGGTTTGTAGGCCAGTTGAAAAGTAGCTTAGAATTAGCCATTCTATAGCATACTAAAAGTTGACTTGATGATGAGCCACCCCCTTCAAAAAAAGGTCTGCCTCTTGTTTTATATACGTATAAACTTGAGTTTACTCCGACATTAAGGGGCTGATTCACTATGGGTCGAATATCGAGGGTTAATTAACCCTCGATATTCGACTAGGAATTGAAATCCTTCGACTTCGAATATCGAAGTCGAAGGATTTAGCGCAGAAAATTCGATCGTACGATCGAAGGATTATTCCTTCGATCGAACGATTAAATCCTTTGAATCGAACGATTCGAAGGATTTTAATCCAACGATCGAAGGAATATCCTTCGATCAAAAAAACTTAGGCAAGCCTATGGGGACCTTCCCCATAGGCTAACATTGACTTCGGTAGCTTTTATCTGCCGAACTAGGGGGTCGAAGTTTTTTTTTAAAGAGACAGTACTTCGACTATCGAATGGTCGAATAGTCGAACGATTTTTACTTCGAATCCTTCGATTCGAAGTCGTAGTCGTAGTCGAAGGTCGAAGTAGCCCATTCGATGGTCGAAGTAGCCCAAAAAATACTTCGAAATTCGAAGTTTTTTAACTTCGAATCCTTCACTCGAATTTAGTGAATCGGCCCCTAAATGTAACCGTAATTATCACAGATTTGCCTTGAATGTGGTTTCGTCTGTTTGATGTGCTATTCTGTCTGTAGTGAAGAACGACCCATGTGACTGTATGGTCAATGACTAAAAGAGCAATGATTCCCTCTGTCTCTTTTAACCGGTGCAACCTCCTTCTGCTACCTCTGCAGTGGTTATAATACGTGATGCATCTGTGTCGCTTCCTGCAAGTGGAGCAGAGCTGCTCTTTGATACTGTGCAGAGGCTGAGTCATTTACAGCTGCTGGATTACTCACAGACCAAAATAAAACCACACACTTGTATACAAAACCGCAACCCTCCCATATTCTGCAGCTGGTTACCCCATTAGACCTGCAAGAAATACATTTGCTTAGAAAAGAGTGTGGCAGTGCATTACAATGTCAGCACCCAAATGCTCCAAGCTTTATTTACTCCAGGAATCTTAGAACAGGTATGGGACCTGTTATCCAGAATGCCCGGGACCTGAGGTTTTCTGGATAAGAGATCTTTCTGTAATTTGGACCCTTATACCTTAAGTCTATTAGAAAATCATATAGCATTAAAGGGGGGGTTCACCTTTATGTTAACTTTTAGTATGTTATAGAATGGCTAATTGTAAGCAACTTTTCATTTGGTCTTCATCATTTATTTAGTATCGTTTTTGAATCATTTGCATTTTTCTTCTGACTCTGTCCAGCTTTTAAATGGGGGTCACTGACCCCATCTAAAAGCAAATGTTCTGCAAGGCTACAAATATATTGTTATTGCTACTTTTTTATAAGTCATCTGTTTATCCAGGCCCTCTTCTATTCATATTCCAGTCTCTTATTTAAATTGGCGCATGGTTGCTAGGGTAATTTGGACCCTAGCAACCAGACAACTGAAACGCCAAACTGGAGAGCTGCTAAATAAAAAGCGAAATAACTCAAAAACCACAAATAATAAAAAATGAAAACCATTGCAAATTGTCTCAGAATATGACTCTCTACTTCATACTAAAAGTTGACTCAAAAGCGGACAACCCCTTTAAATAACCCAATAAGCTGGTTTGGTTTCCAATAAGGATTAATTACATCTTAGTTTGGATCCAGGACAAGACTGTTCTATTATTACAGAGATAAATGAAAATCATTTTAAAATTTGGTATATTTGGCTTCGCCGAAAATTTGCAAATTTCCAGAAAAATTCGCAAAAAATTCACAGAAAAATTGTGAAATTGGAACATTTCATGAAAAAATCGTGAATTTTCGATGGAGATTCGCAAATCTATTCACTGGCGGCGAAATACGGACATTTGCAGAAAATTCGTGCCAGGCAAATTTATTCGCCCATCAATATGGATAGCGGATCCCATACCTTTATAGGATTATTATAAGATTGCTTACTTCTAGCATTACACGTGTCATACATGATCACAACCTGTATTGCAGGAATGCCCTTTATAAAAATAACAATGCAGTAGATTATCTCATTAGAGTCCCTAAAACACATCGAATGAGCTAAGTAAAATATGTGATAAAAAAGTTGCAAATAGTGCTGTAGGTCTAGTAACCTATAGCAACCAATAAAATGCTGTTTCAAACAGCAGGCTGATAGATACTGATGATTGGTCCCTAAAACACAATTAAAGGAGAAGGAAAGCTACCAAAACAGTTTATTGTCAATAGATTAGCCGCAATAGTGCAAGCTATAACACTATATTTAGTCTGCTGAATGCTTTACCATACCTGAGTAAACCGCTTTAGAAGCTCTCTCTGTTTGTTTAGGATAGCAGCTGCTATATTAGCTTGGTGTGACATCACTTCCTGCCTGAGTCTCTCCCTGCTCACTCATAGCTCTGGGCTCAGATTACAGCAGGGATGAAGGAGTGAGGGGGAGAGGAGCAAACTGAGCATGCTCAAGCCCTGCCCTGCAATTTGCCCACAAATACTGGATAAGAAGCCAAATTCAACCACAATGATGCTTAAATGTGAAAAATTCGAACTCACATGGTGAAACTGTAGCAAGGGTGCTGGTTTAATATATACTCACCACATAGATACAACAGACAAAAAGCAAAAAAAATGCAAAAAAATCATGCAAATCAGAACCCAGAAATTAGTAGCCTGTGACGAGGGGGCATGAGGGTAGTATTTGACAGCACAGATGCTCTTATGATTTAACATTTGTAAATGCAGTTTGTGTGGGGTTTCCTATAGTGTATAAAGTGCACTTAAAAACTCCTACGTCATGTCGTCCCCAAATATTTATTTAAAATAAAAGTACCTTTAGCACATCCCCTTTTTTGAAGCTCAGTTCATCTTCCCCCGAGGCATTAAACTCATACATTGCCAGGGCTTCCATCCTCTATTCTGCAAGAACAAAGATAAGGGGATGATTGTCAACAGTTACACAATTTGTACTGACATACACATCATTCCAAAGTGTAATTAGCAATAAGCAATACAGCAAAATTAGCAGTGTAGGGAAGCTTGTAATAATTTAATTGTCGGAATCGTGTTTGCTTAGCATCAAGAATTATGCAAGTATTTAAACAAGGTTACTATATATATATATATATATATATATATATATATATATATATATATATATATATATATATATACACTGTATATATACAGCTTAGCGTTAGAGGTGCTAGTTATTAATTAATAGATAGGATGGCTTGAGTTAGGAGTAGTGATGAGCGAATCTGTCCAGTTTTGAAATGCGAATTTCGATGCCGATGACAATTCGCTGGCATCAAAATTGGCGCCGGCATCAAAGTTGACATTTATGTGGCAAATTCGCAAATGTATTCGCGGGTGCTGAAACACGGAAATTTGTAGTGAATTTGCGCCTGCCCTGTGAATGCGGTTTCTTTTATGTTTTTGATATATATAGAGTATATATATATATATATATATATATATATATATATATATACAGCTATATCTATACAAAAATGCCACCTATGCCCTAATAACTCTATTACTAAGCAAATGAATTACCCCTGACCCTCACCCCCATGGTAAAAAAAATCCTGAAAGAATTTGCAATGGATTTGACACTTGGGGGGTTATTTATTAAAGTCTGAATGCCAAAAACTCGAAAATTTTTTGTTTTTTTACTATAAAATCAGAATTTTTGGTGAAAAAAAAAACCTTGAATTTTCAGGATTTATTAAATCCCAAGGCTGCAAAAAGTCCAAATACGAAAATCCGGCATCTCAGACTTGTGGAGGTTGTATATCAATCTATGGGAGAGGTCCCTATTCTATTTGGAAGTTTCTGTGGCCTGCGCTGGAATTATCCCTAAGTCAAATTCGGCAAAAATCCCGAAAAAAATTGAGCAATTTGGGAAAAAAATCTGGAAAAATTGCATTATTCGGATTTTTGCTCGATTTTATCAAGTTTTTCCCCAATCCAATTAAATTGTGCTTTTTTAAATAATAAATAAGGTCAAATCGTGGATTTCAGTTTGGTCAGACTTTTTTCAATAAAATAATCAGAGAAAATTCGGATTTTGATAAATAACTCCCTCTTCAGATGCTGTAGCTGATGAAGGGGAGAAGGAAAACCTCCAATGGCCCAATTTAGTGCCAAATTAGCATTTGTTCTCCCTTCCTTACAATTCCTTTCTAACTGTTTTATTCTTAAGTGCTATATAATTGTCTGTTTTGTAACTTGTTGTTACATTTACATAAAGGCTATTAAAATCTCAGTTCATAAATTGAACTTGTATAAAATTGCCTTGTTTATCATTAATTCTCATCAAACATTTAAGGTTTATAATACCGTAGAGTTTATTATAACATCAATTTGTTTTTCTTAATTAGTCCTTTAACCTCTACAGGGAAGCTGTTTTGTCTTGCATTAAGAAAACGAAAATATTTCTGTTTTTGTAAATTGTAAAGGCTAAATATGTACCTGCCAGATAAAATCTAATGTGCACTGCAATCAAAAGAACAGATATATTTACTTCCACCTCTATAAAAAACAAATGCTGTATTAAATCATTTAAGGCAAACTACACTTCCACAATATTAACTACATAAATGTCAATTGTGAGATTTCAGACCCATATGAAAATTGAAAACAAACACATTTCTAACATTATACTGAGACATATTTAAGATGTATAGAAAAGCATACAAGGAGAAGAAGCACATACAATAAGAGAAGCACTTGATTGCATTTACTTCAATGGATGGAAGATGATGGAGGTGGATAGGGTATAGTTCAGCTCTACCATTCATCCATTATTTATTTATATGTATGTAAGTGTAGATAGGACTTTTGTTGAAGATATTTAAATGATCTGTTTCTATTTAAGGGCAGATTGTATTTATAATATATATATATAACATTATAATTTTATATATTTTATATGAATTGAATCAATTGTTTGTGCCTCTTGGTTTTTTTTGTTTGATGGAATTCATTCTGGTCTGTAGTCAGGGCTGCCATCAGGGTTGCACAGGGGGTGCTCCGGTATCGGGCCCAGGCATTAAGTGTGCTGCACTTTTCTAAATAGTCGGGCCCCCCTTCACAGCGCCAAAGCCGTGGCGCCTCTTCCGAAGTCCCGTACCGTCGAAAAGCCGAACAGCCAAAGTCCCGAAGCGGCGAAAAGATCAGAAGCCACGGAAATAGATGAAGTTGAAGTCCTGAAGAGGCGAAAAAGACCCGAAGCCACGAAAATAGTTGAAGTTGAAGTCCTGAAGAGGCGAAAAGACCTGAAGTCCTGAAGCCACGAGTTCAATTCTACTGAACACCAATGTTTTTTTATTTTCTTAAACCCCTGGCCACCAATGTATTATTTTAATACACTATAGGCCCCTGCCACCAATGTTTTTTTTAAACCTGTAGGGGGCCCTGACCACCAATGTTTTTTTTAAAAAAACTTTTATGGGGGCCCTGGCTACCAATAATTTTTTTTAACTTGTAAGGGGGCCCTGACCACCAACGTTTTTTTTAAAAAAAAAAAAAAACTTTTATGGGGTCCCTGGCACCAAGAGTTTTTTTTTAACTTATAGGTGGGGCCCTGACCACCAATGGCTTTTTATAACTTGTGAGTGAGGGGGTTTACAGTTTTTAGCACTGATGTGGACTTTTTACTGTGGTGTGGGCTGGATCTGGGGTGGGGCTTGGGGGTGGGATCTGGTGTGGGCACGGACTAGAGGGCCCAAAACACTTTGCTGTATGGGGCCCCATGATTTCTAATGGCGGCCCTGTCTGTAGTTTATCCTCAGTGATCTTTAAGAACTTACACAAAGGGACATCATTACCAGTGAGTATGCTTTTCCAAATCAAATGTAAGTACAAGGTATATCTTTTTAATTTTTCCTTTTAACCAACCTTTCTTATCTTTTCTACGTGTGTTCTAAAGCTGGACATAAGCCTCAAGATAAACTAGGTCACCAAATAAGTGGATCTTTCTCCAGCACACCCACCTTGATCTGGGCGATATTGGGCTGATTCTATCGTCCTATCGATTAGATCATAGTGAATGTAAATGCAGGCTGTTGTAGGGGCGCAACTAGGGGTATGCAGCAGAGGAACGTACTTCGGGCGAAAAGGTGGGGGGGCGCCAGGCATGTACCCATCCTAGTTCTGACCCTTTAAATCTGAATCCTTTAAATTGGTGGCTCATGCACGTACTTCTGTGCAAGAGTACACTCGTTCATGCACGTGCACTAGGGTTGGCACTGGGGCATCAAGAGTTGACTGAATCAAGAAGTTGGTTTAGTGTTGGTCATCAAATTGTATAAATGTCATAAGTACGACAAAGTATTTTATAATTTTATGGATTTGTTGTACTGCCACCAAATTTTAAAAAGTGACATAAACATAGTAAAAAACTGTCATTATTGCTCTGTGAAAATGTCATTTTCTCTGTACAGACTTAAGCCAAATTAGCCTGACATTTTCATTATGACAGAGACATATTGGTGTAAAAAATGTCTGTAAAAATGTTGTGGGTAGGACTCAAAAATGAAAAAAATACTCAAAAGTTTGTACGCATCACACAAAAATAACCACAACCACTTTTTAAAGGACAAGGAAAGTTAAGTAGTCTAGAAATGTTGTACATTATGTTTTGTGCTTCTGTACCATCCCAAGGCAACCAAATCCATTTAGCAGGGAAGACGTGTCTCCAAAGATGCCCCTGTAGCTCCCCATCTTCTTTTTCTGCGGATACACTGCACATGCTCTGTGCTGCTGTCAGTTACTGAGCTTAGGGATCAACTCAAAATATACAGTACACATAGAATAGAAATGTCACAGTATAAGGCTGATTAATAATTAATATGGATAATTACTACATGGCAGCACAGAAACCAGTGCAATTAGCATCAGAATTTAATAATCAGCCCTGTAGCATCAGCTTATATTACAGCCCAACCTAATTTTTTGCTTGATAATTAGTGACACCCCCTAAGCTTAGCTTCTCAACAGCTGCTCAGAGCCCACTGAGCATTTGAGTGTCACAAACACTTTCCAAGATGGTGACCCCCTGTGACAAGTTTGAAGGCCTGGATCATTGCTGCTATTGACAAGCTGAAACTTTAGGCTGGTGCAATAAGTTCAGTATATAAAACATGGCATTTTTAGCCCTATTCATTTTTAGGGTTTAGTTCTCCTTTAAGCAACAGATAGTTCATATCATTTTAAGTGGCATATAAAAGAATCTTACCAAACTGGAATATATATTTAAGTAAATATTGTCCTTTTACATCTCTTGCCTTGAGCCACCATTTCGTGATGGTCTGTGTGCTGCCTCAGAGATCACCTGACCAGAAATACTTCAACTCTAACTGTAACAGGAAGAAGTGTGGAAGCAAAAGACACAACTCTGTCTGTTAATTGGCTCATGTGACCTAACATGTATGGTTTGTTGGTATGTTTTTGACTACAGTGAATCCTACGATCCCAGGAGGTGGCCCTTATTTTTTAAAATGGCAATTTTCTATTTATGATTACCCAATGGCACATACTACTAGAAAAGTTTATTATTATGAAAATGGTTTATTTACATGAAGCAGGATTTTACACATGAGCTGTTTTATGCGATATCTTTTTATAGAGACCTACATTGTTTGGGGGGTATACAGTAGTTTTCCTTTAAGTGTTCATTTTGGGGGTATAGTTTTCCTTTAAGGCCCAGCAGTCATATAGCTCACTGCCTGACTCTTCATTAAACAGCTACAGGTATGCGAACTATTATCCAGAATGCTCAGGACCTGGGGCTTTCCAGATAACGGATCTTTCTGCAATTTGGATCTTCATACTTTAGGTCTAATAGAAAATCATGTAAACATTAATTAAACCTAATAGGCTGGCTCAGCTTCCAATAAGAATTAATTATATCTTAGATTGGATCATGTACAAGATACTGTTTTATTATTACAGAGAAAAAGGAAATCATTTTTAAAAATTTAGATTATTTGGATAAAATGGTCTATGGGAGATGGCCTTTCTGTAATTCTGACATAACATTTCCCATACCTGTATTACAAATTTCTGTATTTTTTCACCTTTCTCACATTATTTTGCAACATGACTTTAGAAGATATATATTTCAGCTCACAAGGATAACTGGATCCTTTCCCCTGGTTAAGAAAGGAACGATTAATGAGCCCCCCGTAACGAGCGCTGATCAGCTTGCACGGAAAATCTGATGTAGTCATGCTTTGCTGATCCCTCAATGTATGAGAAAACTGATAATAAAAGATTAAAAGAGGTGGGTTTTCTATAACACTGAACAAAAGCTTTGCTCCTGGATATGGAACACTATATGCTAACACAGACAATGAGGTCCATGTACAGCCTAAAGCTATTGTTAAACTGAAATGATTATTTGAGACCTTATATTTTTATGGATGCTCAGCAGTTTAATAGTTCTGAATGCTTCATTAATTTTACTGCAGAATCAAGGATCCAGTGCAGTGGAATATATCTGTGCAATAGACAATGAATGATACACTCAAATATTTACATATTAGTAAGGTACAAGGACCTCCTTAAAGGAGAAGGAAAGGCATCGTACTCTTGGGGGGTGCCAAATGTTAGGCAACCCGAAGTGAATGTATTTACTTACCTGAAACCCCGGGCTGGTGCTCCTATCAGCAAAAAACTGTACCGGCCTGGGGTTATACCAATGTGCACCATAGAGCGATCCACTTCCATCTTCTTTCTTCTAATTTCCTGGAGCATGCGCAGTTTAACGAAATAGCCATCTTTTTTGTTGAAGTTCGGCTTTTCGGTTCTACTGCGCATGAGCAGCACCGCAAAGAAGGAGGAAGAAGGAAGAGGGTCACTCTGGTGCAGTTTTCTGCTGATAGGAGCACCAGCCCGGGGTTTCAGGTAAGTCAATACAATCACTTGGAGGTGCCTAAAATTTGGTACCAAGTGTATGATGCCTTTCCTTCTCCTTTACAGCAAAATTGACACATATGGGCTCATTTATGAATGAGAACACACACCATGTTTTATGCACGTTGCAGTCACTGTACGCATAACTATGTGGCACTGGAGGGGGGTTGTGGGTGCACTCCTAAGGCCATATAAAAAAATATTTAAATACAATAATCCCCTGTTGAGCCAGTCAGAAACATATCCAGTGTACATGATAACTGATTCCATGTACATGATTTATTTTTCCTGGTTATATCCATAATCATTCAGTTTTGGCACAGTTTTGCAATTGATGAGTGCTGAAGATAATACTAAAGATACAGTATATTGAAGTAGCAAAAAATGACTGTACAGATATAGGATCCGTTATCTGGAAACCCAGTATGCAGAAAGCTCCGAATTACAGAAAGGCCTTCTCCCATAGATACCATTTTATCTAAATATTTCAGATTTTTAAAAAGTATTCATTTTTATAAAATGTATTTATTATACATTATTCAAAGTTTTAAATTAAACTTTAAAAATCAGCCTTTCTGCATTTAAACAGATTTCACCTTTAAGTTAACTTTTAGTATGTTAGAGAATAGCTAATTCTGAGAAACTTTTCATTTTGCCTTCATATGTCTTTTTTTTATAGTTTTTGAATTATTTGCCTTTTTCCTCTGACATTTATCAGCTTTCAATGGGGGTCACTGACCCCATCTAAAAACAAAAGCTCTGTAAAGCTATACATGTCTGGTTATTGTTACTTTTTATTACGCATGTTTTTATTCAGATCCGCTCCTATTCATATTCCAGTCATTTATTCAAATCAATGCATTGTTGCTAGGGTAATTTGGACCCTAGCAACCAGATTGCTGAAACTGCAGACTGGAGAGCTGCTGAATAAAAAGCAAAATAACTCAAAACCCACAAATAATAAAAAATTACAAGCGACTCCAAATTGTATCTTTATACTAAAAGTTAGTTTCAAGGTAAACAACCCCTTTAATAAAACAAATGTGATTTTCATTGTAATCATATTTTTCCAATCTGATTTTTCTGAAAATATTGTAGTGATTAAGAAACTTGAGAAAACTTGGTCAAGTTTAAATACAATTTTTTCACAATTGAGTTTAAATCCCAAAAGTAATAAATACCCTCATTTTATTTCACAAATTTAATTTTTCTTTGTTATTTTGATTTTTATCTGTTTACATATTAACCACCAAAAATAAACAATATTAGACTGCAAGAATATTAAATCTTTCTGATGTCTAGCCAAAGGCAACAGAGACCTATAGGCATTACCAAATAACCACACAAGCCTGATATACACAAGCAAATGTATATCAGCAATCAGTCATTCTAAACATGGTGGGGGCATATTTATCAAAATCCAAGTATTTTAATTAAAAAAAGTCAGACCAAACTAGAATCCACTATTGGACCTTATTTATTATTAAAAAAGCCTGATTTAATCGGATTGGGGACAAATTTGAAAAAATTAGCAAAAAAAAAAAACAAATAGTATGATTTTTTTTCCCAGAAGCTTGACTTTTCAGGCAAAAATCCTAAAAATTCTGGCTTTTAGGGAAAAAGGCTGAATTTTTGGGATTTTTGCCCTAAAAAGTCCAAAATAGTCAGATTTTTGGACTAATTCCAACACAGACCACAGAAACTTCCAAATAGGAAAGGGACTTCTCCCATTGACTTATATAGCACCTGATTTTCAGTTTAAGAATTTTTCCATCCTCTGGGTATAATAATGTAAATCTTGAAAAATTAATTTTTTTCCACTAAAAAATTCAAATTTTATAGTTAAAAAAACTAAAATTTTTGGCATTCAGACTTTAATAAATAACCCCCTTATACTTACATGAGTAATCAACAAAAGTCCACCACAAACACACACTCTAATATGCCTTATCTATAAGCTCAATGGTAGGAGGCTGGAAATGCTCCAGTATCGCTGGCCACTAATCACATGCAATGGAAATAAGGTAAGATATAGAATTGTTGGATGAAGTCCCAGCGTTGATCCGATGCGACAAGACAGATGCAGACAACATCGTGCAGTGTTTTGTCGCAGTGCGTCGGATCACGCCTAAAACGTCCATGTAGTCATATCCTAAGGGTGGAGACACACGCTAAGATGTTGGGGAGACTAGTTGCCCCAGCGACAAATCGCCTCTTCTTCGGGCGACCCCGCCGGCTAGAATGTAAATTGCTGACAGGATGGCACTCGGAATGCTTCGTATTCCATAGTCGCCCGAAGTTGCCTTGTGAGACAACTTTGACAGCTTCGGAAAACGAAGCGTTCCGAGTGCCATCCCGCTGGCGGGAAGGAATTTATGGGAGATTAATCACCCGAAGAAGAGGCCATTTTTTTCGCTGGGTGACTAATCTCAGAATCTTAGTGTGTGTCACCACCCTAAGACAACCTTGAAAAACACACGGCAGATTTTCTTGTTCGTTTCCACTCTTGTGAATATTCACACAACAAATAATAAAATACTATATCTAGAATGAAAACAGACAAGCGTGGTTAAATGCCATTTCTTACATGCAGAGAAAAATCAAGATGAATTTTTGAATTTCGAAAAAAATCTGTCCTACACTGCTCAACAATTGAATTAAATAATAATCTGTTTTTTAAAGCTGAAATTGTAGGCCGCTGTGCTTTAGCTGCATGGGCTTTGGCTTGTCCTGTCTCTCTCATACAAAAAAAGCCCGGCTCATTCTCTCCATAATTGGCTCAATCGTATTCAAGAGAGTGACACAAGGTGAAAAAAAAAAAAGAATCTATTGTTATATTTCTAAACCATTAAATCCCATGGGTCCTGGAAACCTGACAGTTGTGATGTATGCTTATGTACATTGGCTGACTTAGAAGAACAGCTTTAAAGTGTTGCACTGACAAAGCTGAATGTGTATAGTGACAGAAGGTGATGAGTAGTGACAGAGCAGAGAGTATCAGGTGCTGGAAAAGAGCCTGTTCTGCAGATTAGAAGCGAGATGCTCTAATGGAGCCGTGCATGTGCAGCAGGTGGAAAATTAAAGAGAAATTTGGCAGAATTGTCAGTCACTCAGGTTGCTTGGATTTCTTAAATACCAATACTTTCCTGTGAGAGTATGGTCAGTGTCCCATGTTCCTTCTTTATCTGACTAGCCCCACATAATTAAGGATTGCACTTATTACATAGTGAATGGTCCCAAATATTAAGGATGGCACACAGGTAATTATGTAATGAGTAATGTTCATCTATTATAATTAGTATAATGCCTGATTACTAATGTAGGAAAGCTTGCACGCTTGCATACAGTATATCAGTACCAGCCAATATATGGTGGCACATTAGTCATAACATATAAATAGGCACAATATATTGAGCCACATATGATCACAGCACTGCTCTTTGGCTGCAATCTGCCAGTGTCTGTTTATAAAATCAAGTACCTGTATGAGAATAACAAAAAAAAAAGGAGAGAAGAAACCCCAATAAAGGTATATAGGAGCTACACAAGACAAGGTACCAAAATATCAAAAAGCCTTTATTAAACAGAAATATTCTTAAATTAAAAACATTCACACATTAAAATAAACCACATACTGGGCAAATAATAGGACTCAGTGGCAAGTCAAGTGTGAGCACATCCTGTAACTATGACACCTTCACATATCTACAAATGTTTATTCGTACCCGGGTACCTGTTGAATATGCCCAAGACTATACATATACATATATATATATGACCCGGGGCCCACCGGGGCTACTACCTCCAGGGCTCAAACCCTCGGGCCCCCAGATGCAAAGTGCCCTCTGGCCCCCTCCCCAAGCCGCAACCCCCCTCCCCAATCCGCAACCCCCCTGGCCCCCGCGACTACCTTCTCCCAGGGAGGGAGGACAGAATCAACTTCCAGCTTCCACGCAAGGCCCAGGTCTGGGCCGGCGGGTCCTATAAGGGCCATGGCCCACCGGGTTTTTTCCCAGAGTCCCGCCAGCCCAGTCCTGGACACTGGACCTGTTATCCAGAATGCTTGGGACCTGGGGTTTTCCAGGTAAGGGATCTTTCCGTAATTTGGATCTACATAGTTTAAGTCTACTAGAAAATCATGTAAACATTAAAGAAACCCAACAGGGTGGTTTTGCCTCCAATAAGGATTAATTATAACTCAGATCAAGTACAAGGTACTGTTTTATAATTACAGAGAAAAAGGAAATCATGTTTTAAAAAAGTAGAACAAAATAATTAATGTAAATGGCAAAAGTGTTAATAAGCAAGTTCCCTGAGCAATTTTACAGAAACATGTTGAGTTTAGCAGTCAAACTCATCTTTAACAGGAGGGTCACTGACTTACACCTAGTTTAATTTATTGTTAATCTCCAATGCAAATGACATGCAAGGGCGAATGTTTAATGCTTGGGAGAATTTTTATTTTTATTATTATTTAAAATAAACTGTTCAGTCTAAAACTATAGTTAACTCTCTTTGCGAGGGGTATGCATCAGTGCCATGTTGAATAAAACTGCCATAGGATTTTTCGAATTTCCATGAATGGGAAGCTGGTGTCAGGAGGTTCAAGACTGATTGCCTTGGGTTTCAGAGAGAGGACCACAACTATTTAAAATACTGTGTGCAGTGGAGCTTAGTATGTAATAGAGGAAGAATGAAACACAGAGCAGTCGTTCACAAATGCACATTATTCATTATGCCAGCAAAACGTGAGAAAGCAGTTCACATTAGATACTGGGGATTTCCAACCTCCTACCACTGAGTTTATAGATTAGGCACATCAGTCAGTGTTTGCTGTGGATTTATGTTGATTACTCATGTAAGTACAGGTATGGGATCCATTATCTGGAAACCCATTATCTAGAATAACGGGAAGGTTGTCTCCCATTGACTCCATTTTATCCAAATAATCCAAAATTTTAAAAATGATATCCATTTTCTCTGTAACAATAAAACAGGCCACCTTGAACTTAATCCAAACTAAGATATAATTATTTCTTATTAGAGGGAAAACCAGCCTTATGGGTTTATTTACTTTTTAAATGATTTTCTAGTAGACTTACGATATGAAGACCCAAATTACAGAAGGATCCATTATATGGACAACCCCAGGCCCCAAGCATTCTTGATAAAAGATCCCATACATGTACATGGGGCAGATTTACTAAGCTCGAGTGAATAATTCGAATGCAAAAATATTCGAATTTCAAAGTATTTTTTTGGGTACTTCGACCATCGAATTGCTCAAATTTGATCGAATCGAATGATTCAAACGATTCGAAGTAAAAACCGTTCGACTATTCGACCATTTGATAATCTAAGTACTGTCTTTTTAAAAAATACTTCGACTTCATACTTCGCCACTTTAAACCTACCGAGGTGCAATGTTAGCCTATGGGGACCTTCCCCAGCACTTTTCCAAGTTTTTTTAGGTCGAATAAAAATCCTTCGATCGATCGCTTAAAGTTGTTCAAATCGTTCAATTTTCATTCGGTAGAAGCTTTTGCGTTAAAATCCTTCGAATTCGATATTTTTTCGAGGTTATTAACCCTCGAAATTCGACCCTTGATAAATCTGCCTCTATGGGGCCGATTCACTAACTTCGAGTGAAGGATTCGAAGGTAAAAAACTTAGAATTTCGAAGTTTTTTTTGGGCTACTTCGACCTTCGACTACGACTTTGAATCGAAGGATTTGTAGTAAAAATCGTTCGACTATTCGACCATTCGATAGTCGAAGTACTGTCTCTTTAAAAAAAACTTCGACCCCCTAGTTCGCCATCTAAAAGCTACCGAAGTCAATGTTAGCCTATGAGGAAAGTCCCCATAGGCTTGCCTAACTTTTTTTGATCGAAGGATATTCCTTCGATCGTTGGATTAAAATCCTTCGAATCGTTCAATTCGAAGGATTTTATCGGTCGATCGTTCGATCAAACTATCTGCGCTAAATCCTTCGACTTCGATATTCGAAGTCGAAGGATTTTAATTCCTAGTCGAATATCGAGGGTTAATTAACCCTCGATATTCGACCCTTAGTGAATCGGCCCCTATGTGTTTAGGATGACTGACTGCTGACATGCATTTACCTGAATATTGAATTTCAGGCTTATGTGATTATTTGGTAATGTCTATAGCATTTGGTTAGACATCAGATTCTCTGTCTTTTCTGTCTAAATTTATTTATACCTACCCATGTTTATATTTGGTGGAATACTCATCAAAAGAGCTCATTTATACTTTTATACTCATTTATACTTTTTCTTTCTTTTCCAATTATGTTTTTAGGTATTTCGAAATAAACAGTAAGAGCAAAATCAACAATATACCGTCTTACATAAAAGCCCATCAATTTACAAAATAAAGAAAAGGATTATTTCATATCCATCCAATGAAAATAAAGCAACAAATGATGACTTTAAACAAAAATCAGAAAGAGAAATAAATTAATAAAAAATAAAAATAACATTATCCTCTCCACAACCAAACAAATGGAGCATTTGTTATATCACTGGACAAAATGAACACATCATCAAATTATCCTGGAACAACAACGGGTAAGTAAGAAAGAGTTTTCATCAAAATTATACATAAACTTCCCAATAATAACTTGATCATCATGCTCTAGAAAGTTTTAAAAAGGTTTCCCTAAAACCAGAATTACCATATCTAAAGCCTATTGCTTCATCTAAGCAGAGAGACCTAAGATAAGATAAAATAACTTTTAGATCTGGGGCATTTATATTTTTTTTAGCAATATGCATGCTTAATTTTTTCTCCCAACCCTCTTTTAGTTATGGATCTTTGACTCCCTGGGATTTAACAGTTTTTTTCTTTTAATTTACTTTGTGAACTGTTACTTCCACCCATTGATATATTTGGGTGTATTTACTAAAACTCGATTTTTCTCATTTTAAAAAAAAACTCTACCAAACCAGAATCTCCTTAATTTACCAATAATTATTCACGAAGGCAATAGGTGCGACAAAAAGTCTTGAGAAAATTGCGAGACAATTAGAATCGGGCAACTGGTTCGGTCGACGCTTGAATCGTGGCTAAAAAATGGCTAAAGGGACCTCTGCTTTGGACTTTTACATGATTTTGCTGGAGTATTTTCGGATTCTGATTTTTTTTTGTGACATCATCTCTAAAAATCTCTAAAACTTTTTCCCCCCACTAAAAACTCGACCAGAGAAACTCAACCTTTAATAAATAGACCCCACAGCATACATTTAAAAACCCCAAAGAAATGAATAGAGTGGAGGAATTTTACTCTGAAGGTCTGTCAGGTGCTCTTATTCCACTTTTTCAATAATATGCGCTTTTTAACATATTCAATTGAATATCGATCTAAAATCTGTACAATTGACAACATTTTCAAATTTCTAAAATGATTATTATAACCACACCCTGTTCTGTGTTTTCGGAAAAGAATCAGGATGTTTATATGTTGACAATTCTTTAGTATTTTTTAATTTCCTGTGAATTTTCTAGAAAGCCACTTATAACCTTATCTTTAAAACTAGAAATTGAGCTTCAGCTCTTTACAATTTGCATATAAATTACAGAGGGAACATTTGCATAAAATCCTGGCATATGCTGAATGAAAGTAACATAAAGACCTAGTAATTATTTTGTGCCTGTCATAGACAGGATATGACACGGAACAGGCTGAAGATATAATGGTACAGTCCCAGGCTTCATTCACTATTTTTAACATTGTCATGGACAATAGCAATAAAAAAACAAACACTTTTTTTTTGTATGACAATTTTCACAACTTTTATAAGCATAAGACGTTACATAGTAACATAGCTGAGAATACCATAGCTTCTACTTATATAAAAGGTCAGCATTTGGATATTTCTTTTGTAGAGCAGTTTCAGTGGGACAAATCATTTCTGCTACTTGAATGCCTTACACATAGGGCCCATAATTCTGCACATATTTGAATCCTTTTCATTGAGGATTCTGCTAAAATTTTCAACCACCACTGGACAGTAATGAGGTAAGGAAAATATTCTTAGAAACACCATTACTTCTCTACAAACAGCTCCTCAACCAACTCAAAGCCATATAATTATACCTATATAATCCATCTAAAATACATGGGAGTTGCAGACAGCATTACTTACTGAACACAACCCAATTATAACAACCAATTATAGACACGGACACATGCATGGTGGAGAATGGCCGCAGCTGTTGTTTATTAAATATCATATCAATCATAACATTAACCATTGCTAATGATACTAATACCTGCTCATACATATATTCCCAGCCAGCCTCTGCATCAGATCTCTGCAGCGGACCGCCTTAAAGATTAACAACAAATATCCTTAAGCCCCGCCAATTTTCCACCTAGCCAGGGGCATACCTCCATATGACACTTTTCTATAAACAACAATTAACCGCTGCGACAATATTTTTTTTTTTTTTTTTTTTTTTTTTATATTTATTATGCATTCATATATGTTATACAATAACAGGGTGGGTGGGTGGGATTTTCCAGACGATCCTCTCGCGTCGGCTGCCGATGAAGAATGAAGAGCGTTCGCCGGCTTGTCCTTTTATAGCCGGCTTTCGCGGCTTTTCACGTGAAGCCACGCCCCTTTTTTTTTAAATCGACCAATCAGAAGCCTGGGATTGAAAATTGACCAATCGGAAGTCAGGTAAGTTTGAAACAGAAGAAAATACACGAGGTAAGTAAAAAACGATACAGAAAAAATGGGGGGGAGCTGCCGCACTCCCATGGTAGGGGAGGTTAAGTCTCTCCCCATTCATGGGAGTTGCAGACAGCATTACTTACTGAACACAACCCAATTATAACAACCAATTATAGACACGGACACATGCATGGTGGAGAATGGCCGCAGCTGTTGTTTATTAAATATCATATCAATCATAACATTAACCATTGCTAATGATACTAATACCTGCTCATACATATATTCCCAGCCAGCCTCTGCATCAGATCTCTGCAGCGGACCGCCTTAAAGATTAACAACAAATATCCTTAAGCCCCGCCAATTTTCCACCTAGCCAGGGGCATACCTCCACGTCAAGGCCAATTAAACCATTACATTGGCCTTGGCCATTCCCCACACATGTAAAGCTCCCTCTATTGCACTTTGGAATCCCATGTTCAGAATGTCAAAACCGATATCTGACAAATGTACCCTGTCCGCGCGATACAGGCCTTCAAAACCTTGTTCCAACTCGTAGTGCCTATAAACCAAAATATTAACTGTCTTGGAAAATTTTGAGATAGCGAAATTAAGTTTTTTACGGCATCTCTCAAGGGGGTGAAAGCCTGCATCTTGAAGCCAGACTAGTCTGGGCACAACTTCCGACCACATTATCACAGTATTGGGAAAAATAAATCTGATCTGAGCAAGGTCTCTTTTTATATTACGAATTAAATCAATGTTTCTACCCTTTCCAATGTCATTTCCAGCTAGATGGATCAGAATAATTGCTGGGAAACCCCAACGAGATTTCATTTGCAAAATTATTGGCAATAAATCTGGCCATTTAAGGCCTCGAATGCCCATCCAAACAATTCTAACATCTTTAATGCCTAAATTAGTTGTGTAGGTTCGCTGTTCTGCTCTAGCTCTTGCTCTGTGGACGAAAGAGTGTCCAATAATCCAGACCAAAGGAGGAGAAACTGTAACGAAAAAAGATAAGACTTACTAAACAAGGGTAGGTCTAACATAAAGTTGATACCTAGAGGAGTTCCATCTGCCAAGCCTTTTGATGAACTCTTCTCCTAAACCCATCAATGAGGCTTGTGTGGCAGCTCCAATGCGGAAAGAATGTGTGTTATAATGGTCAGGTGGTATACCTAACTTACTGACAGCTCCTTTGAGAATTTTCACAAATTGAAATCTTGTAACAAAAGAGCCATCACTGTGTATAAAGAAAGGGCCAGGAAGGCAGGGTCTGACTTGCTGATAACGGCTAAAAGCTAATACTGGGCATATTGACTGTTCCGTGCTATTACCAAGCCAAAGGGTTGTCCCTCTTCCTACTTTATCCGTTTTTGATTTTTTTAATATAATTTTTAATTTGCCCTCAACCAGATGAATGTCTTCACTCCCAATACCCCCTGGGGATCTCTTACTATGAGAGACCGACTCACTTACCCGAAGGGCACCAAAGAAAGACACCGAAAATAACAAAGTAAATAACATTGCTTCAAACTGAGAATAGCATATATGAGGTAGGACCGAAACTAAATCTTTCAACAATGATAATGTGATGGGTCTCCTAATGTCAACAGATTGTGTAATCCTACCAACACCCCGAAGGATTTGTTTGACCAAAAAGGATTTAGTTATGTCTGCCTCACCTTGAACCTTTAAAAAGAAGGATATGCCTGCTAACTTTTTTGTTATAGCCGAAAGAGAGTACTGAGCCTCAACTTGCTCCAGTACAAAAGACAATAAGACGTCACTGTCCCCTTGATAATGATCTTTGGGAAAACTTGTTTTGAACTTCATCCACTCATTCCAGCTTGCGATGTAAGCATGCCAGGTTTTGTCTGCCAATGACATACTTAACCATTTTGAAATTCTGGCAATACTAAATTCCACAGATGTTGGGGGCATGGTGTTCCTTCTTTGTCCAAATAATTGGCGATTTCCCAGAGCTCGTTGAACTGAAATCGAGATAATGCGTCAGCCACAACATTGGTACAACCAGGGATATGTTTTGCTTGAATCAAAATGTTAAATTTAAGAGCTCGGAATACTGCCTGTCTAAGTAATCTCAGTACTGGGGGGGAGTTAGAAGAGAGATTATTAACTACTTGAACCACCCCCATATTATCGCAGTGCCAAACAATACGTTTGTTAGCCAATTGAGGGCCCCACACTTCCAAAACAACTAACAGTGGAAAAAATTCCAGTAACACTAGATTTTTGGTAAGCTTGAGTTCAACCCAGAAAGATGGCCATGCATCCGCAATCCAATGTGTGCCAAAGATAGCACCAAACCCTGCTGAAGCAGCTGCGTCTGTATACAGATTCAACACTGCATTCTCAAACAATTCTCCTTGCCAATAAGTAATGCCATTGAAATTCTCTAGAAACTCCTGCCAAACAATCAGATCATCTTTAACTACCTGAGGGATTCTTATGTGCCAGTTAGGATTATCTAGACCCGACGTTAGTGCAATGAGTCTTCTGTTAAAAACCCGACCAATCGGAATAACCCGTGTAGCGAAATTCAGATGTCCAATCAAGGATTGTATGTGTTTTAATTTAACCTTCTTGGATTTTAAAGTTGAGTTTAGAATGCTTCTCAGCTTAGCTACTTTCTCTTCGGGTAAACGAAATTCACGATTTACAGTGTCTATCTGAATACCAAGGAATTCCAAGGTTGTAGTAGGGGGTATCGTTTTTTCAAGAGCTAGTGGAATGGCAAATTTCCTAGCAAACCACGTAAAAGTACTTAACAAAATTCCACATGAACTAGAACCTGCAGGACCGACAAATAGGAAATCATCTAAATAATGAATAACCCCTTTAGAACCAGTTTCCCATTGAACTACCCATTGCAAAAAGGATGCAAAGGCTTCAAAATAAAAGCACGAAAGGGAACAGCCCATTGGGAGGCATCTGTCAAAATAGAAACTGCCTTCATAATGAAAGCCTAAAAGCTTATAACAGTCAGGGTGTATGGGCAGTAGCCTGAAAGCAGATTGGATGTCACTTTTAGCCAATAATGAACCTTGACCAAATTCTTGAATTATCGATATTGCCTGGTCGAAAGTCGTATATGAAACTGAAGATAACTCCGGACCAATTCCATCATTGACAGATGCCCCCAAAGGATATGATAAATGGTGAATCAAGCGATAGCTTCCTGGCTCCTTCTTGGGTACAAGTCCTAACGGTGAAACTCTGAAATCCTCGAATGGAGGATCATCGAAGGGGCCATCAATTCTGCCCAATTTAAGTTCCTTCTCAATTTTTCTTTAACTACCTTTGGGTTTAGATCTATTGATTTTAAATTCTTTGGAAATGATATGAGGGTTACAGGATCTGCTGATGGTATCCAAAAGCCAACTTCAAAACCCCTCTCTAAGAGGCACGCCATCTGGCGCTTTGGATATAGCTCTAGGTAGTGGCGCATTTCTGGTAACTTCACCGGGGTTATCCGACTTACTGGAGTCCCTACCACTGGGTTTTGTGACAAATCGTTTGATACAACGAAAGGCAGGATGGTTGCCAGCACAATGAGCACATTCATGTTTATATCTACAGCTTGCTTGGAAGCGGCAAGTTGACTCATTGAATGCCCAGCAAGCATTATATTTCACAGGAGTTTTGTTCCCAGGTAATGGAACTGATGGTTGTTTGGGAATAAGCATTCCCATCCAAAGGTCAATATCCTTGGAACCCCAAGATATTGACTTCTGAATGGACATCTTCTGTCTGAATCTATCATCATACAAAAACCAGGAAATACCCCCATAGGCTTTATATGCTTCAAGAATAATGTCAATATGTTTAAATAGGCCTGGACCTAATTGTGGGTGTTTCTCACACAATACATTTGAATAAATACAAAATGCCTGTAACCAATTAGTGAATGTCCTTGCCACAGGCCGACGTCTGTCCATTTCAGGATCTGACTGCTTAACTTGCTTGCTTAAAAAATCTTTTGATGATGGCAACAGTGAGAGCATGTCAATATACTCTCCTTTTGTGATTTTTTCCTTTATGGCCTGTGTCAAGTGCAAACCCAAAGGTGTAGCATCACAGAGTATTGAATCTCTAAAAGCAGTTTCAGCTACTTGAGAAGACACAGCCCCTGTGCTTATATGCGTTGACGCCGCACCAGGGGTTAACAAAGCTAACAAAGATTTTATGACATCATTGGCAGAATAGTTACCAATCACTTGGATGGGTTGACTCTCCTCCTGAGGGGTAAAACCAGCAGGCTGGGGTGCGCTGTGAATGGCAGATGATGGCAATGCATGACCCATGCTGGCAGGTGGCAGAACCGGGTGCCCTATAGTGTTACAGCTGGAGGGCCCCGGTTCTGGGCGGCTTTGGGGTCCCCTGCCGACCTGGTGCCCCACATAGGAGCTGCCGGCTGCCGGACCTCCCCCGGACCCTGTGGAAGGAAAGGGCCCTAAAGCGTTACAGCGCTTTTGCTGGAGCGGCCCACCACTTGCAACAGCGGCGGAACTCACTCGCGATGAAGGGGGGGAAGCCGACGGCCAAACTCCTGTTTGTGGCGGGTCAGCAACGATCCTCTTCTTGGCGGAGACCGCTGACGTCACCTGGGTTCTTTTCTTCGCCGCTTGTTTCCCTCTGGTGTTCCTCTTGACGGCGACGATCCGCTTCTTTCCTGGTCCGCGTGAAGCTGGGGTGCGCTGGATGGCGACGTCAGCTCCTGAAGATGACGCAGCTTCCTCTGACGGCGATCCTGGAGGCTCTGCAGTCGGAAGTGATGTCACCGCTGTCGTCGACGATGATGCAAGCTGGCACTGCTGAAGGAGCGTCTGGATGTCTTCATGTCCCGCCTCCGCCTGGATCCAACGAAGGATGTCGCGAAGTCTGCCGTCGGGATTCTCTTCAGCCATTTTCCAGACGATCCTCTCGCGTCGGCTGCCGATGAAGAATGAAGAGCGTTCGCCGGCTTGTCCTTTTATAGCCGGCTTTCGCGGCTTTTCACGCGAAGCCACGCCCCTTTTTTTTTAAATCGACCAATCAGAAGCCTGGGATTGAAAATTGACCAATCGGAAGTCAGGTAAACAGAAGAAAATACACGAGGTAAGTAAAAAACGATACAGAAAAAATGGGGGGGAGCTGCCGCACTCCCATGGTAGGGGAGGTTAAGTCTCTCCCCATTCATTGAAATAATTTACATTCACCCTATCATTGACTGTACTCTAGTTTCAAAAGATAACGACTGTCTTGATCCACATACAGGGGCAAATTTACTAAGGTTTTTCAAATTTCGAATTTTCAATTTTTTTTTTTGGTCAAAACTTTGAATGTGAGATTTATCACACCTCAACCCTGGAAACAGTTCTAATACTATTCACCTCCGAAAACCTGCAAAGTTTATATAGAAGTCAATGGCAATGGAACGGAATTCCGCTGAACAATTTGAAGATGTAAATTGCCTTCCTGACATTCAAGTTTTTTTCAGAGGAAAACTCGATTTGAATTTTTGGGTCGTTCCTATTCGATCGAATATTAGGGGGCCGATTCACTAAGGGTCGAATTTCGAAGTTAAAAATACTTCAAAATTCGACCCTCGAATTGAAATCCTTCGACTTCGAATATCGAAGTCGAAGGATTTAGCGCTAATCCTGCGATCGATCGATTGAAGGATTTTTCGTTCGATTCGAAGGATTTTAATCCAACGATCGAAGGAAAATCCTTCGATCAAAAAAAGGTTAGCAAGCCTATGGGGACCTTCCCCATAGGCTAACATTGACTTCGGTAGCTTTTAGCTGCCGAAGTAGGGGGTCGAAGTTTTTTTTAAAGGGAAAGTACTTCGACTATCGAATGGTCGAATAGTCGAACGATTTTTACTTCGAATCGTTCGAATCGAAGTCGAAGGTCGTAGTCGAAGGTCGAAGTAGCCCATTCGATGGTCGAAGTACCCAAAAAATACTTCGAAATTCGAAGTATTTTTCATTCGAATCCTTCACTCGAGCTGAGTGAATCGGCCCCTAGATGTTTTTCATAAATAACCTCCCATTCAAGACGTGAGTACATTCGAATTTATTACAGTTAAAAAACTTCGAAATTCGACCTTTGATAAATAACCCCCATAGTGTTTAGCAAAATTAACATTTGTGTAGTTTTAGAGGTTATTTCAACATTTTTAATGCAGAATTGACTCAATGTAACTCATGATGCACTTTATTCCAATAAATGATTTTTGATAAAGATTTGAAGCTTTGATGGAACCTGGGCCTGAACCTGGTGTAATCACCAAGGTACTATGTTTGAACGTTTGCTAGTTACTGTCTATACTTAGGCACATTACCTTGTCGCCCAATATAATATCTTAACGAGTTGGGTTCAGGTGTTTAAGGAAATGATATGATAAAAAATGTGATTATAAACATTTCTATCCCTTGCTAGATCTCCTCGACCATTGGTTATGTGGTTATAGGACATGCAGAAATGTAATGTTTATACTTCATATAATTATTCTTTTCTGTACATTTATTTAAAGTTATTGACTTTGACAGTGGCATATAAAGATGTGCCAGTCAATGTGGCTCTTACCTTAGCCTCCTTTGCTTTTCTCCAGCTTAATCATGGGTCAATAATGGTAATCTCTTTTCCTTGAATGGGAATCAATACTCTTGTATCTAATCATTTTTATGGATATTTGCCTTACTTGAATTTAATGGTTATCTTCTGGTGTACTTCTCCAGGAGGGGTCGCTTTTATAAATAGGTGAATAGTAACTCATTATCTAATGTTTTTTATTGCTTTATAGTATTTAGTTTACTTTGGCATGTGAAATTCTATTAGTTCTGTGATTTATCCCTATCATAAGGAGATATTTTCTGGGTGTAAATGACTAGAAAATGGCTCTATCTTTATTTTTCTTAACCTAGAGCAACAGGAGTGTCTTGGTCTGCCTGTATGGCCTAATCGGATGTAGCTAGCTCCTGCTAGGGAGACATTCTAGCTGTTCAGTTCATACCCAGTTCTAATCCTTTGCTTTTCGTTATTAAATTGCTTGTAAATTAAAAATAGAAGTTTGACTCTATAACATGATCAGGCCTTAATAAATCTGCTTATTATAATTATAAAGGCATCTTAAACTTGAGAATTCCCTTAGGGGCAGATGTATTAAGGGTCGAATATCGAGGGTTAATTAACCCTTGATATTCGACAAATTAAAATCCTTCGACTTCGAATATCGAAGTCAAAGGATTTTGCGCAATGCGTTCAATCGAACGATCGAAGGAATAATCATTCGATCAAACCATTAAATCCTTTGAATCGAACGATTCGAAGGATTTTAATCCATTGATCGAAGGATTATCCTTCTATCAGAAAAAACTTGGAAAGCCTATGGGGACCTTCCCCATAGGCTAACATGGACTTCGGTAGCTTTTAGGTGGCGAACTAGGGGGTCGAAGTTTTTTCTTAAAGAGACAGCTTCGACTATCAAATGGACGAATAGTCGAACGATTTTTTGTTCGGTTCGAAGTCAAAGTCGTAGTCGAAGGTCGAAATAGCCCATTCGTTGGTCAAAGTAGCCTAAAAAAGACTTCAAAATTCAAAGTTTGTTTCTTCTATTCCTTCACTCGAACTTAGTGAATGGGCCCCTTAATCTTGTGCTCAATCTTTCAAGATGTCTGGCTATTTATGTACACAGTACTTTACAGGGATAAAACTATATTCAAGGGAAGAGTGTAAGAGTGTAATATCTTTCAAGTACTTATACTACACCCTGCTTCCACACCAAAGCGAGGGCTTACTCCCTGATAATTAAGGTCTCATCCGGAGCACTTATTGGGGTAAAGTTATAAGTTGGAGAGACGGTGCCTCTCCATTCACTATAAGCTTACACCTGTTTAAGCAAAAATGAAAAGACTTAAAAGAACATGAGTAGGATGTGGGTTTGAGCACCTTAACAAGCAACTGTGTAATTATTTGCAATGAAAAGAATTTTCTTCTGAGAATTAACATATTCCACCTTCTTGTATTAGAGTTATAATTGTTTTGTACTTCATTTGTTACCAGCTAGGGAGTAGCAGAATAAAGGAATGTACTGACCTGTTGGAAAGAGGCCCTCATATACTGTAGATGCTGCAGGTGTGTTTTGTGTGCATTGACAGCCTTAATAAAGAGCCATATTTGTTTGTAGCTTCCTGTTCCTTTTCTTTCTTGAAGCTTCCCCTTCCTTTCCAGTAACTGGCCTATACCAAAGTCCTTCTATTTTCCTTTAATATAATGCCTATAGAGAGTAGGGAACTTATAGAGGCTATAGTAGAGTTGTAGGATAATTTACTCACATCAGGATGAAGTGAGAAAATATAGTTCACTGTGATTGGCTATTAAAGGCACCCTGCAGCATCCTATGTTTTCTAGGTAGGGGTAGGATGGCCTATGGGAAGAGCCTCTGGAAAAGTACAAGGTAGGTATCACAAGGTAAGATGAATTAGGGCCCTTACATAATAATTATTTAATAATAATTAATCTTTAATCCAACTGTACTTTGTAGTTTGTATTCATTACCCATGTTTGTTCTATTCATTTATTCTACTGTGCAGTGCTGTTTACATAAGTAGCGCTGTAAAAATAAAAATACAGGTGTGGGATCCATTTTTGGGCTGCCACCTTTTCTGGGCTGGAAAACAGCAGGGGGTGGGGTGGATGATTTCTAGAGGGAGGGGCAGGGTCGGTGATATCGGGGTGGGGCTGGTGACATCAGGGGCCGTAATGATGATGTGTGCAATCAGCAATTGGCTGATCACCATGTCATTATTTTCAATGTCCTGTCTGGATTTCCTAATTTGGAAATCTGGACAGGAAAGTTTTAAGTGGACAACCTTCCAAATACCAGGCTGTCTGGGTGAAATCCAGACAGATGGCAACCCTTGAACCATTATCCAGAAAGCTCCGAAATATGGGATCAACATCTCACATAGGGGCAACTTTACTAAGGGCAAAGTGACTAACGTGGGTGAAAATTCGCCAGCGTGACGTCATTTCGGTACTTTGCCGATTTACTAACAGTCGCTGGCGTAACTTCGCAATCGAAGGAGTTACACTCTAGCGGTACTTCGCTCCCTAATGCCTGATGGATTTGTGCTCTGGTGAATGGATGTAACGACGCAAATTCACTAAGATGTGGATTTTACTGAACGTTACCTCTTGCGCCAGACTTGCCTTCACCACCTCAGACCAGGCGAAGTGCAATAGAGTAGATAGGAGTTCCTAAAAAAATAGTTGAAAATTTTTCTAAGTCCCAAAAAATGCTAGCGTCTTTTACTTTTTCAGGGTGATAGGCTGAAAAATAGCGTAATTTATTTTTGAGGTAACCGACTTCCCCCCTACATTTCCTAACATATAGCACATAAACTATACACTGGGCTCATGTATAGGGCAATATAATTACTTTATTTTATTTTATTAAGGTTTCCCGGGCTTGTGTAGTGTAATGTATTGGCTGCAACATATACCTCCATTCAACTTTAACTTCAAGTCATATGCAAATTAGCCAACGCTAGCGCAACTTGCTTGGCGCAATAGATTCCATTTTAATCAAATAATTCTCTATAATTATAACAGCCCTTTGTACTTGATTCTAACTAAGATATAAATAATCCTTATAGGTGGCAAAACAATCCTGTTGTTTTTTTTTTTTATTGTTTAACTGATTTTTTAATACACCTCAAGTATGGAGATCCAAATTACAGAAGGATCTTATCTGAAACCCCGAGGTCCCGGGCATTGTAGACACCACATCCCATATCTGTAGAAACATACATGGAAAGATGCATCTATAGAAATGTATGCCATGCGCTGTACATTTATGTGGCTTTATTGTGTTTACATTTCTCTGTTGTGATGTATCTGGGACCTGCAATGATGCATAAAAAACATGTATTCATTTGCATACAGCCAGGCAGAATAAAGCTGCCCATACACTGATAGATGTAATAATTTCTCCAGGGGGCTTGCCTGCAACAAAGAAGCATGCCCACAATATGATGCTGCTACCACCATTTTTAAATGTGGAGATTGTGTGTTTATCATGACGGCCAGTGTTTAGTGGGATGGACAAAAAGCTAAATTTTGGTCTCTTTTAGACCATAGAAACTTCTTCCAGCTGACTTCGGAGCAGGGCCAGATTTCAGCCTTGGGCTGATTTTCAGGAGCTTTATATTTTTAATTCAAGAGACCATTTCTCAAAGGAGTAATACAAAATTCCATTCAGGTGTGTGTGTGTGTGTGTGGGGGGGGTGATTGTAGTCTCTCAGGGTCAGGGGCGGAACTACCCCCCTCAGGGCCCTAGGGTTGCCACCTTTTCTGGAAAAAAATACCGGCCTTCTTATAGATTTATCTTTTTTCCCTATTAATAATATTGGGATCAACCATAATTTTTACCAGCCAGGCCGGTAAAATACCGGCTAGGTGGCAACCCTGCAGGGCCCTCCGGCAGTCCACGCGCCGTGTATATCTGGGCCAGTTCCGGGTTTACAGAGGGGGGCCCGGATGCATGTCCTGTGCCAGGGGCCGCCCCCCTCTAGTTCCGTTTCTGCTCAGGGTGAAATAGCATTAACTGACCCCCCAAACAAGCCATTGTATGATACACTGTGGGAAACATTTCTCACCTGAGAGCTTCAAATACATTTCTCAAAGAGATAAATTACACAGAATACTGTGTATGTGTATATAATACACAATATTAGAAATTACTATTTTTTTTGCCTAATACAGTTTTGCAGCAACATTTGTGGTTTTACCAGCCTCTTGGTTTAGCCTGCACCTCCAGTGCAGAATTTATTTTGATGTGATTGGAGCCCTTCAACATACACACTTCATTGCTGATTCTAATGGGGAAAATAATTACAGGGATGCATTTGACAATATGGTGGATATTTCGACTCATAAATAGATTCTATGCTGGGCTGTGCTGTTTTTTCTAGGTTTTGGCAAAAAAAAAGTGCTCCAGAAAGCTCCAGAGCTTTTATGTATGAATATAACAAAGAAAAATGTGTTCATTTTTCAGGTGTATTTTACTTTAATTGCACCTGATGTTCATATTGAGGATGTCAAAAACTGCTTGAATGTCATATGATATATATATATAGTATATATATAAATAGGTTATTTCACCATGTGGAATACCTTAGACTCTTAGACAACTAAAATGCATCTCCTCAAAACTTTGTTCTCTCAACCCCTTTGCTGTACAGTAGTTCATGGCAAGAAGATATCTGGAGCTGCCTGCGGCACCAGGAACAGCATAGAAAAGCCATTTTCCATGGGCCCCAACATGAGAGGAACCCCTTGGCTACATATTGAGTAAAGTGAAAGTACAAATGAAGCATCATTACTCAAATATTTATTTAATATGTTTGTTGGGGATGTCCAAACTGTGGCCCTGCAAAGTAAACTACAAATCTCTGAATATCACTGCTGTGGGTGCAGGGAGTTGCATTTTCGGCTGACCATCCCTGATTTATAATTTGAAAGCAAGTAGTCAGCACAGCAAAAAGTTATCTTCTCTTGGCAGTGCATGTGCTCCAAATGGCAACTTACCGTCGGTATACAGTACGAGGGAAGAATGGAACAGCATTTCAATTAAAAAGCCTTTATTGCACTCGGCTGCTGCAATGCCCTAAGTGTGCAATAAAGGCAATTTAACTGAAATCAATCTGCGGTGCTGTTCCGATCTGCCTTCATCCCTGATTTATATTCTTTTTTAAAATCAAGTTGAAGCCTCAAACCTTTCATCACGGACGTGGGCCCCACCCTCACTATCTCTGACCATGACCTACTAATGATTTTTCTCACGGTTACACAATACTTTTTTCAGATCAAACTAACATCTTCCTAATAATTCTCCCCACTCTTGCAGTTTCATTTAATTTCTTAACTGACAAATTCCTTCCTTTCTTCCCAATGTTGTAGGTTCATTTTAAGCACAACAAAATAACTTGTGCTTAAACTGTGAGCACTTTTGTTCAGTCTGTTCCTAAGACCTAACATTTCAAGCATGGTATAAACGTAGTAGTGGTATATTAAAATACCCATAGCAAAAAAGACAGATTTTTGACCAAATAAAATATCAGCATCCCTCCCTAGTCAAAGCTTGGCAAATCAGCCAGACTCTGTGCCGAAAATCAATTCGGGATGCATTTGGGGTCATCACTTTGCTAAACTGGAATGACTAGATACAAAGTGCATGAATATTTAAGTTCATAAAAATAAATTGGTAGTAATCATGGTTATACATTTTTATTTATGATTTATACAGTGACTGCTTTTTACCCTTGGCAATGTCTTTGTGTTGCACAATTGAACGAACATAATCATTTTACTTCTCTTAGTATAAAAGAGTGAAATCTTACACCTACCTCCTATATTGCTTCTTCAGTACCTCTGCATGGGCTGCTTCCAAACCATAAGAATTAGGGCCACAGAGGCATAGTGGAGCAGGGAACGGAGGAGGCTGCACAGTGTACGGACCCCTCGCTCTTACTTGGTTGCAGCTTCTCCTTGGTTGCAGCTTCTCAGTGTGTCTGCCCTGGATGCCCCAATCAGAAGCCGGTTAAACCACACAGGAAGTCTCACACAAAACATAGAACTGGGTGGTTGGAGAAGAATTCTCAAAGTTTGCACTTTTTCTTATCTTTTGTAATCCTCAACTTAAAAAAATAAATACAATTAAATACCAATTAAATACCAATTTTTTTTTTGAATATGTTTAATGTTAATGTAGTTGTTTGTTTCTTAAATTAGCATTTTAACTGTGTTTCAATTTTTATTAATTGTAGGGCTAAAAGGAAAAGAGCTCATGTGTGCAGTTATCAAAAAAATGCAGATTTTATATTTTACCTGCAGATTTTTTAATTGCCGGGGTAACATTGGCTGGTTTAGGAAGATGCAAAAGGGGACTCCTGGCACAGAAAAGCCCACACGCCATATAATATTCTTCAGAAAATAATGTAAATTGCAGACATATATCTGTATAATTATTTCCTAATAAAGGAATATAGTGGAGTGCTGGGGTAATTTCTAAAGTATATATCTATATAATAAATATGGATCCCTAATAGGTTGCTATGGTTACTGGATGTGGCAATGTGGCCATGAATCAGGGTTGCTCCTGCCAACAGGCAGAGGTGGCTAAAAGGTAACTGGTAATTTCTAGATTTTTTAAAACCAGAAATTCAGAACTAGCAGAAAAGGTAAACATACAGTAGGTCCCTATCTACAGGTGTGCCTACTTAAGTGTAATGAGTGATGTTTAGCCCATTAAGCCCATTAAGCCCATTTGCATGTCCCTTAAATGCCAGAGGCAACTGGTGTCTATCAGTGCACTTGCATCTTCTAAAAAACCAAAGAAACAACATATTTTGCACCAGTTTGTTTGGACTGAATCTTTCTCCTACAAAATAAATAAGAACAATTGCTAAATTGTGAAATAGCTACTCAGGGACAAGCACAAGTTATCAAGTTCTGCTCTTTATATTAAAGGAGAACTAAACCCCAAACTAATGAAAACCCTTACCCCTACCCTCCATAGTCCCCTCCATATGTCATAGAATGGGAAGTACTGTATGTTCTCATAATGATGCTTGTTCATTGTTATAAACAGTCTGAAATAAAGTTTTTTGGATTTTAAAGGGATACTGTCATGGGAAAACATTTTTTTTTCAAAATTAATCAGTTAATAGTGCTGTTCCAGCAGAATTCTGCACTGAAATCCATTTCTCAAAAGAGCAAACAGATTTTTATATATTCAATTTTAAAATCTGACATGCGGCTAGCTAGATAGACATTTTGTCAATTTCCCAGCTGCCCTCAGTCATGTGACTTGTGCCTGCACTTTAGGAGAGAAATGCTTTCTGACAGGCTGCTGTTTTTCCTTCTTAATGTAACTGAATGTGTCTTAGTGGGACATGGGTTTTTACTATTGAGTGTTGTTCTTAGATCTACCAGGCAGCTGTTATCTTGTGTTAGGGAGCTGCTATCTGGTTACCTTCCCATTGTTCTTTTGTTTGGCTGCTGGGGGGAAAAAGGGAGGGGGGTGATATCACTCTAACTTGCAGTACAGCAGTAAAGAGTGATTGAAGTTTATCAGAGCACAAGTCACATGACCAGGGGCAGCTGGGAAATTGACAATATGTCTAGCCCCATTTCAGATTTCAAAATTGAATATAAAACAATCTGTTTGCTCTTTTGAGAAATGGATTTCAATGCAGAATTCTGCTGGAGCAGCACTATTAACTGATTCATTTTGAAAAAAAAAATGTTTTCCCATGACAGTATCCCTTTAACTTCTGTCTGAGGGACACTTTCCTAACCTTCCTTGACCTTTTGGATAAAGTACTGACTGGATCGGAGACCAGTGTGTGGAGGTGCCTGCAATAATACAAAGTATGCCCGTTTAAAGATCGTGGGATACAGACATGTAAGTTTCTTTGAACATATGTTTAATGAATAAGTGGCCTAGTCTAATGCCTTTTATGTTTATACTGTATGACATAGGGCTTGTACATATGAGCGATTTAACCTCACCTATTTTTTAACCTCAGTTTAAATGCGTTTAGCAGCACGGGAGTGCAGGAAAGAACACAGTTTATTCATTTATACATTTAAAGGGGCCTGCACTGACACAGGTGCGTGTAAGTGCTGAACACAGGTGGAACGCAACATGCTGACTTCCACCTGCTGGGATGACGTTTATTCATCAGAGCAATCATGGCTGTTCTTACATGAAAAGACACAAAAAATTTTCTATGGGAGATTAAATGGTGTTAGTATATTTTATTTTATTATGTTTATAGCAAAACTGTACATATAGTCCTATATGTATACGGACAGACATAAATATAGAGAAAGGAGTTCATTGACACAATACAGAACAAAGCTGCATCAGTACCGGCAGTCTTATAAACAAGAATTAAGTATCAGCTATCACACCAGCTAATGTTTCATTTAAATGGTAATACCTTTTTGCTTTCTCCCTTAGTGGCTAAGCCACAGACTTCACGGCTAAGCTTACATATTAAGCTTCTCTCGTAGGTTCTGCAGGTTTCCTGGGGAGGGTCAAGTCAGAAAAATGTAATTGGTAAGTTATAAAATAAACATGATTTTGCTTTTGAATTTAAAATTGTACAAGGATTTTTTTTTTAAATTTTTATCAATTATTAATTTCCCCTAGCTGAAATATAAATTCTGCAATCTTATGTAAAGGGTAAGCATAACACTGGGAGGTGTATTTATCAAAATTTTACATTTGTGTCGTTTTTGTAATTTTTGTTCAAATAACCTTGAAATTAAAAAAAAAAGAGAAGGTTACCTTATTTATTGAAAAAAAAAAAATCATTTAACACGAGCTCCATGGATTCTGAACTCACAAAGAGTCTCGGAACAAAGGAATCACAGAGTTTTACAGACTTGGGAACGTATGACATAAGAATTTACAGGCATAAAAGGGTGTTACTGATGGGAGAGCATAGACATATTGTTCAACAGCAAAGAAAAACAATGAACTCTCATAGCAAATCAGGTGGTTCTGCGCAAGGTAAGGGTACTAATGACCAAGCGAGCTTGAGAACAGAATCCATCCAAGTCAGGGGGGCTTCCAGAGGAATCTGCATACACAGAATTGTATTCTTTCTCAGTAGTTATGAGTTGTGGATGTTGGAATAAATGCATTCATGCTTAAACTTTATGTGCTATACTGAAACAGTCACAAGGTGGCACTGTGACTATTGTTAATGTGTGTTTAAATGATATGTGTTATTGTATTACTGCACTCTGTTGTTTCTGTTTCTGCTTTTTTTTCATTATATTGTTCTTGGTTTTCCACACTGTTAAATGTGCTCTGTGTTATCCCTGAGTGATTCTCAAGTAAATTTTCTCTCAGGTGACTTTACCGAGTAATGTCAGGGGCCTATCAGCTCCCAGTGGAGAAGTCCGGACCAAGGAGGAAGCTTCGGGTTAAGTCCAAGTTTGCGGTAACCAGAAAGGGATGAGGAGTAAAGGTAGTCAATTCTAGGCATTAGTTCAATAGGCAGGCAGAGTAGGAGCAAAGTCAGGGTTCAGGCAGGGTCAAAAAGTCCAGGAATCAGGATACAAGGAATTTAGGAACACCGAGGAATGCAACAAACAAATCCTATAATCGGACATTGAACCCGTGACCTCTGTGGGCTATGGGCGCTGCCATCTTGGAAGCAGTGCCCACGGAGACTGGAGTGACATTGGGCACTCCTGACAGTACCCCATCCACCAGGGGGAGCCACTGGACCACCACATTGTGGTTTCCTTGCAAACTGTTTGTAGAATTCCATACCAGTTGAGGAATGCGGTCATCAGCGTGTTTTACCCAGAAAGACTCCTCGGGACCGAAACCCTTCCATTGGATCAGGAATTGTAGAGACCATCTAGAGAATCTTGAGTCCAAAATCTTTTCTACCTCCTGTTCTCCTATTTCTGTTGACCATCTACAGTGACAAAAGAAGGAGGGGTTTGCTCAGAAGAGAAGTGATTAGCGATTGAGGGTGATAGGCAGAGGAGAATTGGAGAATGATACCCAGATTTTTACACAAAGAGCACCAAAACTTGGACACACATTGGGAACCTCTGTCTGATACAATCTCCGCTGGAATGCCATGAAGTTGGAAGATCTATTGAATGAACAACTGAGAGAGTTCAATGGCAGAGGGAAGTTTTCGAAGAGGGATAAAGTGTGCCATCTTACTGTAACAGTCCATAACTTCCCATACTACAGTGTTCCCCTTGGAAGGTGGCAGTTTGACAAAGTCCATAGTTAAATGAGTCCAAGGATGGGAACGAATGGTTAGAGGTTGCAATAGACACTCAAAAGTCTTTTGCTTGGAACAGGGCTTTACTGAAGGATGGGAATGCGGAACTTGGGTGGCACGTATACCATACCTATGGGGGGTATCAGCAGGAGCAGAGGATTGGACAGATAGGATCTGGCTGGCCAGTTGAGGGAACAAGGAAGCAATGTTTTTTTGCTGGACAAACAATTGGTTCTTGATCTTCACTGATGCACCCCTCAGGAACAATGCTTCTGGATAGGGCATCTGCCTTCCGAGCCTGACGAGGATTCAGCCACTTGAGTCTGAATGAATTCCAAGTTTTTGTGATTGGTATAAATGGTGGCGGGGAAAGGTGCTCCTTCCAGGAAGTGTCGCCACTCCTCGAGTGCAAGTTTAACTGCCAGAAGCTCACGATTCCTAACGTCATAATTTTGCTCGGCAGGAGAGAATTTTTTCAAAAAGTAAGCACAAGGATGTAATTTTCCATCTGCTATTTGTTTCTGAGAGAGAATGGCTCCAGCCCCGAAGTCGGAAGCATCTACTTCAGTGAAAAAGAGTTGCAGAAGATCAGGATGTCGGAGGACAGGAGCAGAGGCGAATGACTCTTTCAGGGACTGAAAGGCCTCTAGAGCATGAGGGGGCCAGGCATTCAGTTTTCTTGATTAAATTGTTGGTAATAATTAGCAAAACCGACAAATCTTTGTATGACCTTGGTGCTTGTGGGGAGAGGCCAGTCCTTAGCCGTGACCTTAGAAGGATCCATCTCAAATCCCTCCCGAGAGATAATATAACCCAAAACGGGATTCTTCTGCACCTCGAACACACACTTCTCCAGCTTGGCGAGAGAGTACTTCTTTAAACTGGGTTCAGAGACTTTCCAAGTCTTTGGAGAAGATTAAAACATTGTCTAAGTACACAACTACGGATTGCCTCAAACGATCTCTGAAGATGTCGTTCACAGCAAATTCTTGGAAGACAGCGGGGGCGTTGCAGAGGACAAATGACATTACCAGGTATTCATAATGCCCATCTCTGGTGTTGAATGTCTTCTTCCATTTGTTCCCCTCTCAGATGCAAATTAAGTTGTAAGCTCTGAGATCCAATTTAGTGAAGATCTTCGCCCCTAAGATGTCAGAGATGAGAGGAAGAGGATACCGTTTTCAACTGTGATCTTGTTGAGACCCCTGTAATTGATACAGGGGCACAATCTGCCATACTTCTTCTCCACAAAGAAGAATCCCGCCCCAGCAGGAGAAGATGAGGGTCTAATGAATCCTCGCTGGAGGTTATCTCAATTATACTTTATTGCAGAAGACTCAGCAGAAGACAGTGGATAGGTACGACCTCTGAGGGGCATGGTACAGGGAAGAAGTTTGACGGGACAACCGTAAGAGCAATGAGGAGGGAGAATATATGTAGACTTTTTGCAAAAGACATCTGAAAAGTCCTTGTAAACTGTGGGCAAAGCCTGAAGATCACTGCATCGAGGAACACCTGGTGAACGGATTAGGCAGGCAAACAGTTCCATAGGGGTAAATTTATCAAAGAGTGAAGTTCCGCCACTAGAGTGAAATTCCACAGCTCTCCATTCATTTTTATGGGATTTTGAAAGGCGTATTTATCAATGGGTGAAGTGAAAGTTCACCCTTTGATAAATACGCCTATAAAAATCCCATAGAAATGAATGGAGAGTGGGGGAATTTCACTCTTGTGGCGGAACTTCACTATTAACTTCACTCTTTGATAAATATACCCCATAGAGAGAATGGACTCCAAGGAGATATCTGATTGGTTGACCAGTCAATAGAGGGGTTATGCAGCCAGGGTAATCCCAACACGAAGGGCAGTTTATGATGAAAAACTATAATTTATCTCAGTGTAGGGGTCCGACCGTCAGTGGGAGTTCTCCTGTTGTTTCAGAGATTATTTCAGATGTTAGTGGTCGATCATCAATCGCCAAAACCCTCAGGGGAATCGATAGAGGGAATAAGGGGATCTCCAGAAGCCTGGGCAAAAGCAGCATCCATGAAATTTCCTGCAGCCCTGGAATCAAGAAAAGCAGATACGTTGATAGTCTTAGAGGGTAGCCGAAAGCTGTAATGGCAAAAGAAATCAATGAGAGTTCTTTTGGGGTGCAGGCTCGATACCACCCAGGTAGAATTCCTTCTATCTGAGCGTGGAGATCTCCCCAACTTTGAAGGACCATTGCTGGCAAAATGGGTTTTACCTCCACAATACAGGCATAGTCCAGCCAGCTATCTCCGGAGTTTCTCTTTTTCAGAGAGGTGCATCCGACCAATCTGCATAGGTTCCTCTGGAGGAGTGACAGGAGGAGAAGGAACAGGAGCAGGAAGGAGCGGTCTCTGGAAGCGTGGTGCCTGGACAGCGAGGAATATTCTATTACGATCCTTATCGGATTGGTGCTTCCAGAGTCAGGTGTCTACCTTGATGGCGAGGGCAATCAGGTCTTCCAATTGCTCAGGGAAATCCCTGGAAACTAGGGCTTGGCTGGTCCTGATCCAAAGACACTGTGGTTTTCCATGTATAGAAAATAGTAGGGTGCAGCCATAAATGGTAAGGATAGGTTTGCTTGGAAAAACTCCCTGCAGTTTCCAGAAAGCAAGCTGTATAGGAAAAAAGCACAGAGACTAAGCTAGGTTGAGAGACCAGAAAGAGGAGAGAAAGGCAGAGCCTATAGTATATAAAAGGATAAGGATGGTGAGATAGAAAAATCGAAGAAAAGAAGGAGTGGAGAGCAGATGAAAATAGTAAAGGGCACATAAAATAGAGAGAATGGAAGGCTGAGAATAAAACAACAAAAATGAAAGTATGAGACTGAAGGGAAGAGCAAGTGAAAAGGGAAGAGTATTACAACCTCTTTCTGCTGTTTCATGTCAAGTCATTATTGCTTGTATATTCATATACACAGCTGATTTGCATCTGATCTCATATCCCTAATAAACACTTTACATTGTGTATTACGCCCTGCACAATCTGCATATAAAATATAATAACCTAAATGGTCAGATCATCTATAAATATATTAACAGATTCATAATTACTAATAATGAAGGAATAACACAGCTGCTCCTCAGGAGATATTGATTATTGCGTCAGTCCTATGAAGATGAGGAGGTTGCAGCTCCAGCAGCTCATCAAATGTTCCAACTGACATTCTACAATATCCAAAGAATTCATCTTGATATTTAGGGAGTTAAATTTGTCCTTTTGTAATACGCTCACTGGATACACGCACAGGCTCAAGATAATACATCTTTTTTCAAGCTCAAGATATCCAAGAAGAATGAACATCAATATTTCCACCCTGTTCTTCAACACCTACAATATTTCCACCATGTTCTTCAACACCTACAAATAAGATATTAAGTTATAGGATAACTATAGCACTAAGAAGATCACAAGAAGAAAAATGTTTCTCCATGGAAAGCCAGAATACACTGAAAATGACCCAGACAGACTTCAACAAAGCTCATGTACAGTTGCAGTAGCGGATACACGGGCCCTATCAGGTGCATAAAAGGAGGTGACGTAACCTTTAACAAGAGCATTTTATAGCCCTAGACAAATGGGCAGGTACCCTGTACCATGTGTAATCGCTAAAATGTTGGCACATTATACTATACAGCAAAGTTTTTCAGGCAAAGTCAATGGGCGGCAAAATTATTTTGACGCACAATTTTTTTCCCCTTGCGTCTAGTTTGTCCAAATGCATTAAAGTAAATGGGTGTCTGAATAATTTTGACGAGCGACAAATGTTTTTTTTGTGGCTACATTTTTGCGAAAACATTTGCAGGTGGTGAAAAGCGTAAATTCGCAGCAAATCCATGCCTGCCAAATAAATTTGCCCATCACTATTCATTTTCACAGTTTATTAAAACATTTGAGATGTTCAGCCTCATTCAAGATGAATGGAACAATGTATTTCCCACAGGCCTATGACTATATATTTGACTATATATTTGTGAATATATTGTTGTGTTTCAAATAAGCTAGCATTCGAAAAAAAAAAAAAAAAAAGAACATATTTAAGGAAGCATTGAGTACTATTTGGAGATAGGAACAGAGGTAAACTTCCCAAAATTAATGGGGGTCCGGGTGCTCAAACCGCAGACCTTTAATTTAAGGGAGATTATGAACACATTCTTGTCTGGCACAAAAAGGACATTCACATAGAAGGTAATGGGGTTAAAAAGTAACCTTATTTAAAGAGATACTGTCATGGGAAAACATGTTTTTTCCAAATGTATCAGTTAATAGTGCTACTCTAGCAGACTTCTGCACTGAAATCCAATTCTCAAAAGAGCAAACAGATTTTTTTATATTCAATTTTGAATCTGACATGGGGCTAGAGATATTGTCAGTTTCCTAGCTGCCCCAGTCATGTGACTTGTGACTGCACTTTAAGATGGAACTACTTTCTGGCAGGCTGTTATCTCTCCTACTTAATGTAACTGAAGGAGTCTCAGAGGGACTTGGCTTTTACTATTGAGTGTTGTTCTTAGATCTACCAGGGAGCTGTTATCTTGTGTTAGGGAGCTGCTATCTGGTTACCTCCCCTTTGTTCTTTTGTTAGGCTGCTGGGGGGGAAGGGAGGGGGGTGATATCACTCCAACTTGCAGTACAGCAGTAAAGAGTGACTGAAGTTTATCAGAGCACAAGTCACATGACTGGGGGCAGCTGGGAAACTGACACTATGTCTAGCCCCATGTCAGATTTCAAAATTGAATATAAAAAAATCTGTTTGCTCTTTTGAAAAATGGATTCCAGTGCAGAATTCTGCTGGAGCAGCACTATTAACTGATGCGATTTGAAAAAAACATGTTTTCCCATGACAGTATCCCTTTAAAGAAAAAAACATCTCAATAGGTAGCCTTGGTAGGGTGCCTATACTGTATAAATAAATGCACTATTTATGGAAAAGTAAAAAATCCGCCTCCTGCCACAGGAGACTTACTGCATAATTTTGGGACGGAGCTTGGGAGGTGAAGGGTACAGGGCTTATTGTGCTGAAAACCATAAGTGATGTTAACCGTAAGTGACATCATGTGCACCCGTATGCATGATTTATATTGGGGGGCGCTGTTAGGTCCAGTGCCTGGGGTGGCAAAAGACCTAAATACAACCCTTTGTGTGTGTGTGATCAGCTTACTGCACCCTCTAAGGTATTCTGTGTGAATGGAATTCCAGAAGCAGAATTCCATTCTGGTCTTTTTTCCCAGAATTACTAGCCAGAGAATAATGGTTACATATTTTGAAATGATAATTTTGCATGTAGAATACATATATATATATATATATATATATATATATATATATATATATATATATTTGCTATCATATGCCCTTCAGTCTATTCCTATTTATTTTTGTAACTATTATGACCAGATAATAACAGATACAAAAAATGATATTCTAAATTCCATTTATTTCAGTGAGACGATCCTGCTGTTCACTCCACGCAAGTGTAATCTGTTGCCTAATTTATGCAATTGAACTGAGCTCATATGCATATAAAACAGAGTAGTTACCATTATACAGTAATGCGCTGAAAAATAAAATATCGGAAAATTCCAAATTTAAACTCTCTTAACGGTTGTATCTAGACAAAAAGCACAACCTCTTCATAAAGAAAGCCTTAGCAAATCTCTGCAGCCCCAAATGAAAAGTAATACTAAAATAAGTGAACATTGGTGGCTAATAACTAATACTGAAAGTGCTTACAGGGGCACAACGATAGGAAATGATTGGCTGAAACCACTAACACTTTTAAAAACAACATAAGTAACACAGGAAGTGTCATTGAAATATCTTTAGAATGTTATCTGCCCATATACATGGAGACGATTTGGCTGATTTATACTTGCAATATTTTTGCACATTACATGGAAAACCAGATGAGGGCGGGCAGTATATGTTATATTTATTTTATTTTATTTATTTTTGTTATATTTATAACATATTATATTTAAAGTCCCCAGTCCCTAGATTGAAATTTAGCCAAGACCTCAATGCTGCACAATAAGGGGGTTATTTATCCAAATCTGAATATTTCTGATTTTTTAGAAACCAAACCTGTGACCTTATTTATTATTAAAACAAGCTCAATTTAATCAGATCAGGTAAAAACTCTATAAAATTGAGCAAAAACCTGAATCTTACGATTTTTCCAGAGTTTTCTCCCAAATTGCTCGATTTTTTCAGTCTTTTAGCCAAAAAGCCTGAATTTTTAGATTTTTGCCCAAAAGCCCAAAATAGTTGATTTTCAGGCTAATTCCAGCGCAGACCACAAAAACTTCCAAATAGGATAGGTTTAATAAGCTTTAATAAATTTTAAAAATTTTAGTTTTAAAAACGTTTTGCTCCAAAAAGCCCGACCAGATAAATTTGGAGTTTAGTAAACAACCCCTAAATGTATGTTTCGTAAACCCACTCTTCATCCTCTATGCCTGAACCCAATTTACAGTTACGTTTTCTCTTCTATAGCAAATAATTGAATTCATTGCGCTCAGGGGACTCTCTCAGAACCCATAAGGCTAGGGCTAAACAGGGCCAAAATCTGCAAGCTGATATCAGCCCTTACTGTGAACAGTATCCTTTTCTTCTTTCATGGCCGGAACCCTTGTGTTAACTCTGGCACAAAGAAGAAGAGGATTTTGGTGAAGAAATGTGAGACTTTGTATTCTGTGACAAAATCTGGTGAGTGTGTGACACAAAGATACCAGATAGGAAAGAAGAGGAGGATACTACTCACAGTGAGGGGCTAGATTTGGCCTGTGGATTTCAGCAGGTCGTGTGGTCCCAGCCTAAGCTGTTATATACCCTAAATACTCTGCAGTTTTAAGTTTGTAGTATTCATTGCAGAGTAAATGGACTTGGGTTGATTACAGATAAAAGAGGAGTTCCTCAGGCATCAGTCCTGGGACCAATTTTAAAAGACTTATAAAGACTTTGTTGGTGTTCTAGAATGTAAGGGGTGTATCTTTGCCCTAAATACACAAAAGTCTACATGTATGCTGGCAAATTCAATGAGCAAAGTACAATTTTGAGCGCAATATACATGTTTTTTCCCCACTGTGCATATTTCCCAGAATTCTGAGGTGAATGCTCTTCACCTACTGCACTCGTGTCTGAATCACCAAAATGAATTCAACTGCACTTGTGCTTTATTTTTTAATTTTCACACAAGTACCTTTAATTAAAGGGTGTCACATGCAAATGACTGCGCGTGAGAGAGAATAAAATTCAGATTCCCCAAGGAGCCCTCCTGATGTGGATGAGTTCTGTTCTCAAACTAGTCTTGGTTATTAGTACCCTAGGGCAGATCCACCTGCTTTCCTATAAGAGCAGATCTTTGTTTTCCTGTACTGTGGAGCAATATCTCTATGCTCTCCCTAAGGTAACTACCTTTTTAAGTCTATAAAAACTCTATAATACCTTTGTTCAGGGTTCAGAATCCACTGAGCTCATGATAAACTTTGTCTTTTACCTCAATTGGTTTCATGACAGGCAAAGTGAGGGGCACTTGTGAATGTACATGAGCCCTAAAGACTTTGATACAGGAGAGCATGGATTGGCTGAAAAATGTTTGCCCAGGTGCAGTGACCTAGCAACCAATTAGAAGGTAGCATTTACTGGTCACCTGTTTAAATGCAAACTTCTAATTGGTTGCTATAGATTACTAATCCTGGGAAAACTTAGTGCCTTTTATTACATATGGGGGTTTGTGTTATCTGTTGTCCCAAAACTACAAGAAAAAGCTGATTTTAGCAAAAAGAAAAAATAAAGGTTTTGTGCTGATTCCCCAAATCCTTTATTTAACTACTTGGTGCTACACTATGGGAGTTTCCCCTTGTGTGCTCTCTATTTATTTTAAAGAAGAAGCTGATTATTGAGTAAGTCCCATAAAGGGCCCAGCTGTTTTTGTGCACATTGAAGACAAGTTAAGAAGGTGTAAGGTCCTAAGAAATGATTTCAAAGAATTATTAACTGAGTTTAAGGAATAGATTTCCAGATTAGAACTGGACAGACCTTTATGTTGGCTGCAGGCTGTGTTGTAGAGATAAGCTATATATCTCACTGATGTGCTGCTGTTTTAGTGGAGAGGGAAGCTAGAAGTTTATTAAACCATGCATAGAGGTTAAGAGAGCTCACTGCCTCACATGATGTAAGAGGTTGAGACTCACCTTCAATAACACAGCTGGGCAAGTTTTAATAAAGGGGCATTTTAGTTTCTGGGAAATTACTTAGAGTGACGGAACCACTAAGCAATTCTAATGGTCTCTGTTGGAAGTGCGGATCTCTTCCAGCTTAAAAACATTGAAGTAATAGAAAATCTCAAGATGTAGACTCCTTTATATATGTTATGGGTCAGCATTAATCTTCCGGCAAGCAAATCTCAAAGAAATCATTACAGTTCTAAATGTCATAATTTGGGGAACAAATGCAAGTGGTTAAAGTCAAACCTACAGAGTATGATATAAGAGGGATTTTCATCTTAAACAAACCTTTAGTATAGTGTATGTTAGATTGTAAACTCCACTGGGGAAGGAACTAATGTGAACAAATAACAGTCTCTGTAAAGCACTGGATAAATGTGTCAGCGCTATGCCCTATGGAAGAAATTGTAAAAGTAATAGCGCAGACTGTTAAAGAGATACTGACACCAGAAATGAAAACGATTTTTTTCCAAATCTATTATAATATTATCTCTGCATGCTATTTATAATTATGGATGCCTGTTAATATTGATATTATATACATTATAAAATAAACAGCTATTATCTGAACATGTGTTAAAGGGCAACCCTTTTGAAATAAAACATAACAAAAGTGGTTCAAGCTGAAAAAGGAAGAAAAATGTTAGCCAATAAAGGTATCACCTTTATACCACTTTTGTTATGTTTTATTTCCAAAGGGTTGCTCTATAACATTTTTACTGTCTAACATATATTTTATCTGAACATATGCAATTCAATATGTAGGTGTTTCAGATCTATTGTGTTACTGCTGTGTATATACAGCATTTATTATTTTATTGACCCCTCATTGTTCTATTAGTGTATTCTATTAATGTATTGTATGTACAATGCTGTGTGCACAAGCAGCACTATATAAATACACATAAGAAGCAGAGTCTCACCAGATTTGCTTTACTGTTTGAAAATCAAGATAATTTGCATGAAATCTGTTTTTTTTCTTCATTATTTTCCTTTCTATCTTGCTTTATTATCTAAACTGATTTTAACATGCTACCAGCTTTCCTGGGTAAAGCTGGCCATAGATGTTGAGATTTTTAAAAGATCAGATCCTGATCGTGAGACCACGATCTTCTCAGAACGATCGTACGATCGTACGAATTTACCATCAACTAAAAAGACCAATTTACCAGGAAAACAAAGGGGAGCTGCCTGCTTGGCCCTGCAAACATAGAGAGATTGCACTGGGACCGACAAAGATTTTTTGACCTGGCCGATCAATTTCCCGACAGATGTCGGCCGAAAAATCGTAAGATGTACGATCGTTCGAATACCACTAACCACACGATAATTGGTCGGGCTTCCCTAAAATCGGTCGTTCGGCAAGAAGAATCGTCGCGTCTATGGGGAGCTTAAGTGTTGCACAGCAAACAGCAAATTAATCCTGAGGCTAGGCTTTTCTTATATTATTTATTAATTAAAATAAAGGACAGTTTTATTGGGAGTCAATATGTTAACCACCTCCAGCTATGACATTCACTGACCTTAAACCCCAGACTGACGCTTCATTTTGCTGAATATTGAACTGGCCAGAGTTATATTTCTCCCATCATCTAGAAGGTTCCTGGTCTCTTGCTGCAGCTCTGGACTGGACCACTACAAGGGACTGCTAAGGCCTTTCAGAAGATGTTGCCACAGCAAATAGTTGAACCATATTTCTTAGCCACAAATATTTCATATAATAGCAATAAAAATATCACCAATAAGAATTAATATATAATAATAATGTATTATTTAGAGATGCACCGAATCCAGGATTCGGCTCGGGATTTGGCCAGGATTTGGCCTTTTTCAGTAGGATTCCGAATCCTTCTGCCCGGCCGAACTGAATCTTAATCCTAATTTGTATATGCAAATTAGGGACGGGGAGGGAAATTGCATGACTTTTTGTCACAAAACAAGGAAATAAAAAATGTTTTCCCTTCCCACCCCTAATTTGAATATGCAAATTAGAATTCGGTTTGATACTTGGCAGAATCTTTCGCGAACGATTCGGGGGTTCAGCTGAATCCAAAATAGTGGATTCCGTGCATCCCTAGTTTTATTATTACAAGTATGGGTTGCGTTATCTGGAAAAATCATTATCCAGAAACCTCGAATTACGGAAAATCCATCTCCCATAGACTTGATTGTATCCAAATAATCCAATTTTTTTAACTGTAATAATAAAACGGTATCTTGTACTTAATCCAAGATAAGATATAATTAATCCTTATTGGAAGCAAAACCGGCCTATTGAGTTTGTTTAATGTTTATATGATTTTCTAGTAGATTTAAGTTATGAAGATCCAAATTACAGGAAGATCCGTTAAAACCCCAGGTTCTGAGCATTCTGCATAAAAAGTCCTATACCTGGATTTCTCCTACTATTACTAATGATAATAATATATTTACATAGTATTTCCCAGAATTCCAGCATAATAGTATTCACCTAAAAAGTAGTATGCGCCACAATTTATGTCAGATTTATACATGGAAACACTACTTGCATAAGTATTAGTGCAAATTTTGCCTGATGGTAGGGTATGTATGTGCATAATCCAAACTGGACAGCTGCAAAATTATCTGAAACCTGCAGGTAAAAGATTTATCGTATATTATTATTATTATTTATATTATTGTATATTATTGTATATTACTGTATATTGATCATAACTGTGTACACTAAAAGTTATTCATATGCTGAACATTCTCTTTATTTCTAATGTAAGAAAAAATATAGGATGGAGGAAAAGGGCATACGACAAAATAGATTTAGTGACTATAAAGATTGCATTCCTAAATTCTTCCATTAAACCAGTGCAAATATGTACAACAATTTTAATGAGCAAATATGCCTAGAGTACAAGTTACCTGGCAATAATATAGTCATACTTATATGAATATTCAACAATTCCCAGTAGTATATAATTTGGAAAAACCCTGCACACAGCTTATGTCATAAAATGGACTGTGCAAAAATGTAAAATTTGTAGATGTTTTTGCTTGATTTCATGATGATCCCCTCTGCAAAATATTGAAGGTCTTGATTCCTCTCTTCCTTCATAGTCTAAATTTTCTGTGTGTGTTTGTGTTAATTTAACAAATGGGTTTAACATTTAGACATAGGCGACCCATTAGTAATTTTCTTCTTAAATAGGTAATGTGTATATCAAATGCACTTATTGATTTCTCCCCTTCTCCCGCTTGTCAGGATTTGAAATCAATTACTTTTTACATGATCGGCCCACAGGCATTCAGCTAGAAATAACATTAAATGGCCAGCCTCGTTTGTAGGGAGTGTGGGCATTTGTAAGAAGCTCTAATGTGAAATCATTGTTCATCTATACGGTTCCTAAGTGTTTTTTGAAAGCGCAGTTCCTCCTCTCAGTGCCATCAGCACTTCATGTAAATGCTCACTCCTGCCGAGTTTCCTATCCATGTCCAGCTGATCGTGGCTAATCAGTAAGCAGGCAGTAATTTCAACAAAATAGATTTCTACAATTTACAAATTAGTCTGGTTTTCATACCCTAGAACTTCACCTTCAAAACTTCCTCCTGCCTTGCTTTTTCGAAAGCCTATGTCAGAGATTTAATGGAATCTTCCTATTACACTCTCTGTCCTATTGTTCATAATATAAGCAGTCACCAATGCAGTTTTGAGATCTGCAATAGGGATGTAGCGAACGTCGGAAAAAAAGTTCGCGAACATATTCGCGAACTTGCGCAAAAACGCGAGCGGTTCGCGAACGGTTCGCGAACCCCATAGACTTCAATGGGAAGGCGAACTTTAACATCTAGAAAAGACATTTCTGGCCAGAAAAATGATTTTAAAGTTGTTTAAAGGGTGCAACGACCTGGACAGTGGCATGCCAGAGGGGGATCAAGGGCAAAAATGTATCTGAAAAATCTGCCTGTGTGTGCTTGGAAGAGATAGTGTAGGGGGAGAGCTGTTAGTGATTTCAGGGACAGATGATAGTAAGTTTGCTGGCTAGTAATCTGCTTGATACTGCTCTGTATTGGAGGGACAGAAGTCTGCAGGGATTTGAGGGACATTTTAGCTTAGGTAGCTTTGCTGGCTAGTAATCTACTGTTCTCTTTAAACAACTGCCATACGTTGACCTTGTAGGCATTGTTTGCCCAGTTTTTTTGGACGCAGCCACTGAAGCACAGTTGCCAGAAAAAATATGCCATATAAATGCTGAAAATAGTAATTTTTCGCCATACGTTGACCTTGTAGACATTGTTTGCCCAGTTTTTTTGGTTGCAGCCACTGAAGCACAGTTGCCAGAAAAAATATGCCATATAAATGCTGAAAATAGTCATTTTTTGCCATACGTTGACCTTGTAGGCATTGTTTGCCCAGTTTTTTTGGTCGCAGCCACTGAAGCACAGTTGCCAGAAAAAATATGCCATATAAATGCTGAAAATAGTCATTTTTTGCCATATACGTTGAGTCAACGTATGGCAAAAAATGACTATTTTCAGCATTTATATGGCATATTTTTTCTGGCCTCTGTGCTTCAGTGGCTGCGGCCAAAAAAACTGGGCAAACAATGCCTACAAGGTCAACGTATACACTACTACAGCGGTGGATACGGATTACGTAAAATATATGAATGCTGCTTGAAAAAAAGTAACTCAAGTGGTTTTTCTAGAGACGATAATATTATCAATATTTAGACAAAATGTGAACAAGCTCACACAGCTAGATGGCGGGTTGAAGAAAACACTGTGCAAATAATGCCTACAAGGTCAACGTATACACTACTACAGCGGTGGATACGGATTACGTAAAATATATTATGGCTGCTTGAAAAAAGTCACTCCGGTGTTTTTTCTGGAGACGGTAATATTATGGATATTTAGACAGAATGTGAACAAGGTCACACAGCTAGATGGCGGGTTGAAGAAAACAGTGTGCAAATAATGCCTACAGGGCAAATAATGCCTAAAAGGTCAACTTATACACTACTACAGCGGTAGTAAAATAAAAAAAAGTAAAATAAAAAAAAATGAATATTAAAAAAAAAAATTAAAGTTGGTGCTGCTGAACTACTAGGAGCAGCAGATTAGCACACCAGTCCCACTCCCCAACACTGCTAGACTAATAGCACTGGGCTCTTATAGTAGTAGTAGTAGTAGTAGTAAAACAACAAAAAAATAAATAAAAGCAGTCCTTACAAGGACTACTGTTATTGCAGCAGTCAGCAGATGAGATCAGAAGCAGGACAGCTGCCCACTGCAGCTACATACAGAGCACTGCAGTAGAAGGTAGATTACTAGACAGCAAAGCTACCTAAGCTTAAATGTCCCTCAAACCCCTGCAGACTTCTGTCCCTCCAATAACAGAGCAGTATCAAAACGATTACTAGCCAGCAAACTTTCAACTGTCCCTGAAATCACTAACAGGCAGCAGCTCTCTCCCTACACTATCTCTTCAGCACACACAGGCAGAGTGAAAAAACGCTGCAGGGCTTCGGTTTTTATAGGGAAGGGGAGTGGTCCAGGGGAGAGCTTCCTGATTGGCTGCCATGTACCTGCTGGTCTGGGGTGAGAGGGCAAAAAAAAGCGCCAACAATGGCGAACCCAAAATGGCGAACGTCGCGCGACGTTCGCGAACTTCCGGCGAGCGCGAACACCCGATGTTCGCGCGAACAAGTTCGCCGGCGAACAGTTCGCGACATCTCTAATCTGCAATTCCCCTCCTTGTACCCCCACACAATGACTGGACACCAGAACTCAACAGGGAGGATAGGGCTGTAGCTATTTATTAACAGAATCATTTTACCTACTAACTTTACCAGCTGCCTGGGGCTTAAGGTGGCCATACACTATAAGATCAGTTTGTTTGGTGAGGTTGCCAAACAAACAGATCTTTCCTCCAATATGCCCACCAAAGGCAGCTCGATTTTGGGCTAATATGATTAACTAGCCAATGAGGTCCTCAATCGCAGGGGAAAAATCAATCCTGCCCAATCAATATCTGGCCATCAGGGAGGCCCCATTGGAAGGCCCCGCACACGGTTAGATAAGCTGCTGAATCAGTCTAAAGGACCCAAATCAGCAACTTAAATCTGCTCATATAAGGCCACTTTTAGAGTCAAACCCAGGCCTGGATTTTTGGCAAGGTCACAAAAGCCCGAGCCTAGGGCGGCAAGACTGTAGGGGTGACATGCCGCCCAGCCACATTCTAAGAAGCGCTAATCATCAGTACTCCGTTGCATGAGGACGGGAGGGGGTTGGTGGCGGGCGCTAGGACCCTGGAAATAATATTTACAAATTTTAATTATTGGATTATAATGGAGTCTATGGGAGACTCCATAATTCGAAGATTTCTGAATAACGGGTTTCTGGATAACAGATCCCATACCTGTATTAAGAATCTTATTTAATGGCTTTGATATGATACAGTAAAACATCACCACCAAACATTTTAAATCCCAATCCAGTTTCCATGTACATTTAGGTGCCAAGATTATCCCCTATGCCTTAGCTGTGGTACCATTGGTTTATTTTGTGTAAATAGAGTTATTTTGGATCCAGTCACCTTGGAAAGGTTCTCGAGCAGGTTCTTCTCTGTGGCGCTAAGAGGGGATTTCCCTCCATAACAGGGAGAGCAGTGTGCCACTACCTCTTTGTGAGAAGAAGAGTAAATGACGTCAGGAGACCTGATACGTTTCACTTCAGTCGAAAGTTAGGTACTCACTGTAGGTGGTGAAAGGTAGTGGTAAACCAGCTAGTTAAGCAGCTGGGGATGTGACTAGGAGTAAGAAAGGGCTAGTATGTGGGGGTGGTGGAGGGATGGGAGTAGTATTGGGAGCAGGTGGGAATGATAGCAAAGGGAAAGAGAGCCAAATACATTCATCTGGGGTACATAATTAAAAGAACAAGGCTTCTGGGAAGTGATCCTGTAACCAAAGCGACCATAATTACATCATTTTGCAGGGAGCACCCTTTGAAGGTAGATTAACCTGTGCATGGGAACATTGACATTGACCTGCCTTATATTCTTTAATCAGTACTCACATTTGCATACAGCTCAAACTCCAATTCCCAGCATGCCAGGGGTTAACAACGAAAAAGAGAGCCAGAGTTTCTGTTGCTGAACTGCCTGGTATTTGCTGTGTTGTCTTTCAAAAAACGAGAGAAATTAAAATTATTTGTAGATTTTTTTTCAACGAAAATGTAACACTTTGAAACTAAATTAAATTTGCTCTATTTTTATTGTTTGTCCACTGATGCAACAACCAATACCCGTTTGTGCTATAATAGTAGATGACTTGCCACGTTTCTGCAGTGTAAGCTTTAGCTGCTTTTTTTTTTGCATTTTATCCTTTTCAGTAAATTATTTAATGTATGTGGATTTCTTTTCAAGATGCCTTTCTTTGTTCACATTTTGGACACCAAAATACAGTTTATTGCTTTCAGTTAATTATGTAGTTGCAGAAGATTAAAGTGTTTTTTTTTTTCAAATGAACGTTTCTGAGAAATGTCTGACAAGTAGCAAAGTGATAAACATTATTATTAAGTTGGAGGGAAACAACCAGGACAAAATACTAAAAAGGCTTTTAAACAGGCATAAAATAAACGTAGTAAATGAAGTCACTATACACTTTGGTAATTGTCAGTTCCTTGCAAGGAGAAGCATTATCCGAAATGTCACAATACACATCAAACCAAAGTCAGGATCAAAGTCACATACCCCATCTCTTGGTTAGGTTTGAGAACATTATGTTGTATAATTTGGGTCTGACATAAAATACAGTGCTGTCAGTCAAAGGCTACAGCAGAGATTTCTCATGGAGAGAATAGTACAGTCACATTACAGGCAATATTTTGGGATATAATAGAGGAAGGCTAAACACGTTCACTGATTTGTAGAAATTTCTTAATTTTTCTCACTTTAATGATTAACCCAAACGTCTGTAAAAAAGAAAAATGGGGGATCTAACAGAAGGATCTATTTATTTTCTATTAATTCGGATCCTTTTTTTCTAAAGAGCAAAAATGGGAGCTAACCGGCAAAAATGGGAGCAGAATGGAAAACCTTCAACCAATCAACACGTTTTTAGCCTTTTTATTTCCTCTTAATTCCAGCTCAAATATGCTTGCCTCTATCCAGCGGAAATCTTTGTGTCCAAATATTTAAAACTCATAAAGTTCAATATGAAAAAAATATTTTTTGGTAGCTTTTGATCAAATCACCTTTTTCCGGTAACAACTATGGATGACACATCTTTGTGGGGAAATTCAGTTTTTCAAGTGCCAACATTTTTCATGTATCTGCTTTAGTACATATATATTTATCAAAGAGTGGTATATTTATCAAAGAGTGAAGTTAATAGTGAAGTTCCGCCACTAGAGTGAAATTCCGCCACTTTCCATTCATTTCTATGGGATTTTTAAAGGCGTATTTATGAAAGGGTGAGCTTTCACTTTCACCCATTGATAAATATGCCTTTCAAAATCCCATAGAAATGAATTGTGAGCTGCTGAATTTCGCTCTAGTGGCGGAACTTCACTCTTTGATAAATTTACCCCTTAGAATTTTGCCATGCCTTTTGTTTTTCTTGTAAATAAATCAAGTTTTTTTATGCATGGAGAAACTGTAAGAAAAAACTCCAGTGCATTGTTTTTTGTAAGCTTTTGTAAGCAGTTTTGCAAATTTTTCTGCATATCGACATGAGGGGGCTGATTCACTAAGGGTCGAATATCGAGGGTTAATTAACCCTCGATATTCGACTAGGAATTAAAATCCTTCGACTTCGAATATCGAAGTCGAAGGATTTAGCGCAAATACTGTGATCGTATGATCAAAGGATTATTCCTTCGATCGAACGATTAAATCCTTCGAATCGAACGATTCGAAGGATTTTAATCCAATGATCGAAGGAATATCCTTCGATCAAAAAAACTTAGGAAAGCCTATGGGGACCTTCCCCATAGGCTAACATTGACTTCGGTAGCTGTTAGCTGCCGAAGTAGGGGGTCGAAGTTTTTTTTAAAGAGACAGTACTTCGACTATCGAATGGTCGAATAGTCAAACGATTTTTACTTCGAATCCTTCGATTCGAAGTCGTAGTCGTAGTCGAAGGTCGAAGTAGCCCATTCAATGGTCGAAGTAGCCCAAAAAATACTTCGAAATTCGAAGTTTTTTACTTCGAGTCCTTCACTCGAATTTAGTGAATCGGCCCCGAGCAGTATCACTTATTACTAATGTCAACTAATTGTCTTTCTAGGGTACGAGAAACCATACTTCTTCACCTGAGTGCCAATAAAAGGGGTGGTTCACCTTAGAGTTAACTTTTAGTATGTTATAGAATGGCTAATTCTAAGGAAATACTCAATTGGCCTTCATGTTTTTCTTTTTTATAGTTTTTGAATTATTTGCCTCCTACTTCTGAGTCTTTGCACCTTTCAAATGGTGCACAAGTTGAGGAGCAAGAGTCACGCTAAAGTCTATCTAAAGTCAGAAGTAAATGAGTAATATCAGAAGAGCAAGTAGAGCAAATAGGTTGTTATATCCAATCACTGGGTGAAAGTAGAAGCACTTAGCGTGACTCTTGCTCCTCAACTTGTGATTCCTGCCCTGGCTCAGACCTGTTTTGAGGTTGAACTCAATTTATCCCAGGTATCTCATTTTGGCTCTTTGGCTACTCGCCAGTGCAGTGTTTCTATTTTCACCCAGTGCTTGGTTATCAAGTTCTACTTGCTCTACTGGCATTACTCCTTCGCCTCTGAATTCTGATTATACTAATTCCAGCTTGACTCTTGTTCCTGAACCTGTGCTGCCTAACCTTTGATTGACTGCAGCTACAGGCTCAAGGAATCAGCGGAAAGTAAATATTCACTGAAGATGAAAGCTCTCCAGAGTTGGTACTTTACTTATCCATCTGCTATAATTCTACTGCAGGGTTTTCTTACCTAATTTCCAGATTAATCATTTATTGTCCAAAAAAATGTTCTTAATTACAAATTTATGCGCCCATTCAGTGACCACTAATTTCACTCCGGATACAGATCATTTCCCCTTTATAGGCACACATAAAACTTCCATAGCTGACAAAAAATAAAATAAAAGACAAGAGCATTTTAATATTGCTATTATATTTAATATATTCAGTTTGTTCTTTTTTTTATTGAAAATTGGCTTGCTAATCCGTCTGTGATGTCTCTCCTCTGCCTCATATGTTTATAAAATACGTAATAATTTCATAATTTAATAAGAGACACAAACAAAATCGCTATATTTAATAACTGCTAGCATCTGATAGCTCAGGATCTCAAATCATTTTACATGGTTTGCATATTAACACATCACACATTTCTGGTTTAAAAACATTAAAAAAATCATACATTTTTAAGTTATGCTTTCTTTTTTTTCTAACCTTGAGTTATTGTAAGTATAAATCTTTCCAAGAGACTAATGGTTTATGTGTTACAGTCAAAAATGTATAGAAGATATTTTACCTTATGTAACATTTAAATCTAACCATGGATTTGAATCCTATATATATATATATATATGTATATGTGTGTGTTTAAATATGTCAATGACCTTTAAACAGACACTGGCAGATCTCTATAAAGCATTTAAAAGGGTGCAGAATTCTGATATTGGGGTACATTACATCTAAAATACACAATGATTAATGTGAGCCATTTTCTAGAGTAGAAGGTCTGTAGTATAATGTGAAATGAGATGTGAAACACCCAGAATAATGACTTTAACGCCAACAGTCTCCACATTCTTCAGAGTTTTCTGTCTATTAGCATTCATGAATACATTTGTAACCTTACAGCATATTTGTTTTATAGATGGGACAGTGACCCCCATTTAAAAGGTGCAAAGACTCAGAAGTAGGAGGCAAATAATTCAAAAACTATAAAAAAGAAAAACATGAAGGCCAATTGAGTATTTCCTTAGAATTAGCCATTCTATAACATACTAAAAGTTAACTCTAAGGTGAACCACCCCTTTTATTGGCACTCAGGTGAAGCAGTATGGTTTCTCATTCCCTAGAAAGACATTTGGTTGACATTAGTAATAAGCGATACTGCTTACAAAAGCTTACAAAAAACAATGCCCTGGAGTTAAAGGTTTTTTTTATACACCAAATACATTGAAGTCATTGGACATGACTTGTGATAAATGTATTGCAAAACAAAAGGCATGGCAAAATTCTAAAGCAGATACATGAAAAATGTTGTGAATTTCCCCACAAAGATGTGTCATCCATAGTTGTTACCAGAAAAGGGTGCTTTGATCAAAAGCTACCAAAAAATATTTTTTTCATATTGAACCTTATGAGTTTTAAATATTTGGACACAACGATTTCCGCTGGATAGAGGCAAGCATATTTGTGCTGGAATTAAGAGGAAATAAAAAGGCTAAAAACGTGTTGATTGGTTGAAGGTTTTCCATTGTGCTCCCATTTTTGCCAGTTAGCTCCCATTTTTGCTCTTTAGAAAAAAAAGGATCCTAATTAATAGATAATAAATAGATCCTTCTGTGAGATCCACCATTTTTCTTTTTTACAGACGTTTGGGATAATCAGTAAGGTGAGAAAAATTAAGACATTTCTACAAATCAGTGAATGTGTTTAGCCTCCATCTATTATATCCCAAAATATTGCCTATAATGTGACTGTACTATTCTCTCCATGAGAAATCTCTGCTGTAGCCTTTGACTGACAGCACTGTATTTTATGTCAGACCCAAATTATACAACATAATGTTCTCAAACCTAACCAAGAGATGGGGTATGTGACTTTGATCCTGACTTTGGTTGGATGTGTATTGTGACATTTCGGATAATGCTTCTCCTTGCAAGGAACTGACAATTACCAAAGTGGAGAGTAGCCAGAGAGCCAAAATGAGGTACCAGTAATGAGATCAATGACAAAACCGGTCTGGGTCAGGGCAGGCAGCACAATTCAGGAATAAGAGTCAAGCTGCATAATCAGAATTGAAGGAGTAACGTCAGCAGAGCAAGTAGAACTTGATAGTCAAGAACTGGGTGAAAAAAGGAATTATTGGTGTCATACGAGAACATGCCTGCTTCAAGATGTTGAGAAGAAACTTAAGATGGAATGATGTTGACACAACCATGGGGAAGGAAGGATGAGCCTGCACAAAGTAAAACTTTTAAATATTGAATTTTGATCCAGGGACTCAAACAGTAAGGGACCTTAGACAGCTTTTATTAACTAGTTACCAAAGTGTGGTCTCTAATTAGGAAGGGGATGTTCATTCCCGTATACATGTACCTTGCAATATTTCCACCTTTGCCTGATTGGAATAAACAATGTAGCTGCAGTTGCATAGTAAATTAGACTACTATTTCTACAGAGAAATTATTTCTAAAACATGATGATAATGGGCACTGATCATAGCTACCATATAGCTAGTGCACTCAAGGTACTGGGCTTATGAAACTTACAGTATATTGGTGCAGGGTCAGCTTTAACCTGTTTGTCACCTTTCTTCACCTGTGAATGTATTGTATGTCCAATCTGTAGGGGTCATTTATGGGTGCTCTATAATCAATGCAATTCATTAAGATACTTCTTTCTAAAAACACTCCTGTACTGTTCACAATGGGGATCCCTGGAGCTACTGTCATCCTGGACTGAGGCGTTACCACAATGAGTTGCATCAACAGGCACACCAGACTTACACTCAGTGAATGGGATGTGAATGGGTGTGACCGAGCCTCCACTTTGTTTGACACATTGGAGGCACAACTGGGGAAGTGGCAGCAGTTATGCTGTAATTATTGGGGGGCGGTGCTGCATTTTGAGTAGAAAAATTGCAATTTTTATCTGGAATTATACTTTGTATACTGCACTCGAGTTTGTAAATGACCCCTTATATGTGTGTAACAATGTAATAGAAGAAAATAATTCTTCACAACTGATGTTGAATCCACTATCATTTTCAATGTCTAGCAACATAAATATAATTTATGCATTTTGTAACACACACACTCAGATGTAAACATATAAACATGTAAACATATAAACATATAACCAATAAAAACTATATATATGTGTATATCAATCAAATCAGAAGCAATGCAGTATCAGAAAATTCAAGCATTTATTCCACATGTTTAAAGTTGATTTCATTAGTTCACATTAGAGTAAATAAATGTATTAAAACGAGAACACGCAGTTCTTAGATTCTGAAAGCAACTCATTATTTAATCCTTTTTTAATATAACTGCTCATTTTCTGAGTAAATAAATGTTTCATGATATAATTTTAGCAAAATGATTACTTCAGCAGGCAGCTTCTGCATGGCACAACTCATTATGTTTGCTTGGATATAAAACAAAGTGAGTAGAAAGTGTAAGAGTTGCTTCTTTCAGATTATCTACACACAAATATGTTTTAGCCTTTGTCTATACAAGCTTCATGAAGCATTGGCAAATGTACAATTACCTTTGGGTATGTGGTCATTCTTGAACTGCAGCACTATGGTCTAGTGGGTCTTCCTCTAATCAATTCTGTGTCTGTTTGGTTGCATTCCATTTATGTTACAGTGGTCTCACTACTTGTCCCAGTCAAAGCAATAAATACCATATCTAGAAGCCAGTCAGTGGATGACTGTCCCTCAACATGTTGTAAAGCTGGCATTCTTAATCCTTCCATTGCCCTAGAAGATATTTGTTATCAAGTTTGTTTCAGTTTGAGTTTGTTTACATAGGAGAAGACTCTTCTTAGCAACCATATGATCACTTTATTAAAAGGTAGCTATACGAGTAAACTGCTCTGGGAACCTATATTCTAAGAGTTAGTAAGATGTTGACGGATCTAGGTGTACAACCTGTAAAAGCGGTAGTAAGGTGGATAAATGTTATCAGAAAAGTATTTCGGTTGACCTTACTCATTCTAGTATGTATGTATGTATGTATTATGTTTAATTTTATTTATAAAGCACTGTTAAGGAGCTGCAGTGCTTTACAGTGCATAAAACAACAATATATTTATATAGAAGTATACAGTATATGGGGAAGACAAATCACATAATAAATATATAAAGAAATCATATCACGACAAAGAGCTTAAGTGCTGTGTGGTAAGCAACATAGTGGGAAGGAGGTACCTGCCCCGTAGAGCTTACAGTCTAAGTGGATGGGAGGCTAATATAAAGGCACAAATTGGAGATGGAAAAGTGCACAAGGTAAGGCATAGTCAGTAGGCACATGACTAGGCTAATGTTCTAGTGCTCCAAATGGTAGGCTCTTAGCAAGTCCTGTTGATTTGACTTATTTCTACAGATATACAATGACCTGGATGAATGAGAATCTTCACAAACGTAGGCTCTTAGTTTTTTCTTGAAGAGATTAAGAGAGGATTCCTGATGGAGGAATTCGGGGATGGAATTCCAGAGGTAACATGCAGCAAGATAGAAGGCTTTGAGATGAGAGGTGGCAGTGGATGTGGATGGTGTGAAGAGAAGGTGGCTCTGAGAAGAGCGGAGAAGACGACCAGGAACATATAGTGAGACAAGAGAAGAAATGTAGTGAGGAGCAGTGGAGTGAAGGGCTTTGAATGTTATGTTATGAATGTTATATGTTATCCTTTGCTTAACAGGCAGCCATGCTAAGGATTTTAGTTGGGGTTGAGCAGGCTGACTTTTAGGAGAGAGCAGAAGGATCCTGGTAGCAGAGTTTAAGACTGATTGGAGGGGATGGGAGTCAGGAAGACCAGTTAGGAGGAGATTGCAATAGTCTAAATGGGATAAGATAAGGGCATGGATTAGTATTTTGGCTGTTGTTTGTGAAAGAAACGGGCATATCTTGCCTACGTATATTGTGGAGGAAGAAATGACAGGTTTTGGCAGTATTAATAATATGATTAGAGAAGGAGAGGGACTGGTCAAAGATGGCCCCAAGCAGCATGCTGAGTTAATCTGGTTAATGGTCATGCCATCAATAGTAATAGTGAAAGGAAAATAAGGGCTTGGGTGGAAAGACCATGAGCTCAGTCTTGGCCAAGTTGAGCTTGAGGTGGTGTTGGTGGTTCATCCAGGAAGAGATAGATACTAAACAGTCTGCTATGTGGGTTTGAACATCATCGGTTAGTGAGTATCTTACAGTATCTTCCCTGTAAGCAATGTGTATGGTAACAAACAATTGCCATGACTATGTGTGATTATATTGTGTGTAAATAGAACAAGTTAGTGTATGGCCAATTGGTCAGTATTGCTTCTAGGTTGTGTGCATTTGGATACAATTCTTGAAACTAATCAGAGTACATGAAACTACATAATCACTAAATGTTAGAAGGGACCCATCCATCAAGATGAACAAACCCTTTGCTCTTGTAATTACTATTTTCAGGGAAAGACAAAATTACCAACTGGAGCCTAATATGTCTGACTGATTGCTTGATAACTGCACCAGTCTGGGGACATTTCTGAAAGAAGCCCAAAGAAGGGGATACAAACCACACCCAACAGGGCACCGTGTGAACTGGAAAAGTAGAGTCAAAGGTCCTTCTAAAAGTAAAAGAGTTGTTGAGATCTCTCTGACATGCAGCTTCCTTGCCATTTTAAAAATAAGGTGATATTTTATTATATTTTATTTTAAAATAAGGTGATATAGTTATCTAGTTAAGGAAACCATGCCACAATAAAACAAGTAGGACAGTGTCTGTCTAATTAAAAGGACACTCTCACTGCTATGGCTAGTACTTCTGCTGATGTTTCAGAATCAACCTTAATCTTGAAAAAGAGGATGAGAAGAACATGTCAATCAGTTTATAAACAATATATTTGTGGAGGGTGAATCACATCACTTCTGCTCCATGAGTCATATTTAGATATTATTCATTTGTTATATTGGGCTCATCAGCAGTGCTAAATTACTTACAAAAAAATACCTCTTCAAAGTATTTTATATAAGATTACACTCTGATTATTAAAGGCAAGCTTTCTTCCCTATGCTCTTTAGATGAAACCCTAGACTGCAAATTAAGTGAATGTATTGATTTAAGTTCTGTGCATGTTGCTATTGCTCATGAACTAGGTTAATTCTGGGTTAACCACAGTTTCTTCTAAAAGTTTGTTGTATATATGCGAGAACACTCCTTCTTTGGTTTAATAAGAGCATGACAGATGTTGAATAAGATATTAACATTAAAATCCATTATTTATGAGAAATGTGCTTAACCCAAATGTTTCAGTAACTTTCCCAAGTGATTATTTTTAAATATTGCTGATATTGTTGGGCTATATTCTTAAAAAAAACGGGGGTGGAGGAACCTATCGTCACTTCCCCTCACATCATCATTCATATGCTCAAGTTAAGGAGTAGAACTGGACACAGGCCACAACTGGCCTTGGGGTTAAACCTCATGGGTCCTGGCAAACTGTGAACTCCAAGGACGCTTCTCTGCCCCCTGCCCCTGGATTACAGGAAGTAGGTAAGGAGGAGGAAGTAGGTAAGAGGTACAGAATGCCATGCAAGGATGGAGTGTTGGACACCTGCCAACAGTGCCCTTATCTTCCCTGCTGGTCTTTCCCTTCCCAAAGATCTCCCCCTTCAATCCTGAGACTTGTGCCTCTTCTGCTAACCCCTAGTTCCTAATTCCAGTCCTGTGTAAACTATGCACAATAAATTACAGCAACCAGTTCCAACTGAAGGGGTGATGGAAGATGCTTCTTTAAAAACTCACATTGACTTTCTGCTGTATATTCATTTCTCTTGTATAGAAAAAAACAAAATGATCGTTCAACTGTTTTTCTATGTTTCATTCATGTATTTTTGCTTCTGTGTTTATGTGTATTCCATGTTCCTGGATTATTTTACACACCAAGATGTCATAATAGGCCCTGTGTGTCGGTGTACCCATTGTGTTCAGACATTTCACACTTGATATTTTACTTATGGAAAACAATTTGGAAGAAACGTCTTCTATTTACATGCGTTTCTGAGAGATTAGCTGCTGAATTCTTCACTTGATAAATCTCGGAAGGGACAGAGCTACATCTTCATGGGGTGGTTTTTAATCCGCTTTACTGAAGCAAATTACACGTTTCTGTTGCAGCATGTTTGTGTGGAAATGTTTCCTTGTTCACATAACATACTCTTCACTTACCCCTTATTTGGTTCTGCAAATGCATTTGCTGTAAGAACATTTACTTTTAAAAGTATTCACGATGAAACAGAAAGGTATAATTTAATTGCAGTGCATTTGTCATTGTGCATGGATCTGCTACGTTTTGCATACAGTAGTTATACTTTTCATTTATTTCTGTATTTAACTTAGTTCCTTGTTAAGTATCTGAATAATGTCTCACCATTCTTTACTTTAAAGGAAGAAAAACGCTCCAATCTGGGGGGGGGTACAAATGTTAGGTCACCCCGAGGATTGTATTGACTTACCTGATACCCCAGACCAGTGCACTCGCAAGCAATCCTCAATGAAGTTTAAAGACTGACTTTACCACTAAAAAAACACCTTTTTCGCTCTACTGCAAATGCGTCACCCACTGGATTTAAAAAAAAAAAGTAAAGAAGAGGATCTCCTTTTAAAGGAGAAGGAAAGCTTCAATCCAAGGGGGATGCCAAATGTTAGGACACCCCAAAGATTGTAATAATTTACCTGATACCCCAGGTCAGTGCAGTTTTCTAACAGGAGCACCATGGGTAGCAATGCGGTAATGGCGGAGCTCATTCGTTCCATCTCCCAGCCGACCGCTGCTCTCGCGATACGCCAGTCACTTCCAACCGGCTCCAACATACATACAAGAGCGCGCTGTGGAGCTCTGATCGGAACAATCCAGGTGACGGTATAATATCAATCCGGCTTTATTTCAATGCTTAAAATTGGTTGATTGATCACTAAATTCACTTTTTTATGTAATTCACAAGCAGAACTTTGCCTTTAATTCACTAATGAGATGCAAACATTTACCTATTTAACTATGGACACAGGTGTTCACAAATCACTGTGATGAAGTGCCCAGGATGTAGGCACGAAACGCGTTAGAGAGATTCACATACCCCTCCGTTCCATGTAATTTTAAGTGTTGAAATAAAGCCGGATTCGTATTATACCGTTTCCTGGATTGTTCCGATCAGCGCTCCGCAGCGAGCTCTTGTATGTAACAGGAGCACCAGCACGGGGTATCAGGTAAGTCATTACAATGCTTGGGGGTGCCCAAACATTTGGCATCCCTCTTGTATTGGAGCTTTCCTTCTCCTTCAAAGGGTTTTACCCCACTCATTGGCAAAGCTCATTGGCAAAAATGCAAACCTGAGACAACAACTTAGTTCAGGGTGTGTCTGTGGTCTCACTGGCCATTCTGGAAATTCATGGACCCACACTCCCTTAGATTTCTCCCAAGTGATCAGACTTCTCAGTCTTTTACCTGATCCATTAGATCAATCCATTTTGCATCTCCACATGTGAGGCCACACTCCCTTCGATTTCTCTGAAGTAATCAGACTTCTCAGTCTTCTACCTGATCCATTAGATCAATCAATTATGCATCTCCACAAATGTGGCCCTAGTACATTAATATCTTGATCCATTGGGCCATTTCTTCTGCATCCAAATAGATAAGCACAGCAAACAAATATGGGATGAGGGATAATCAATTATGTAAAGGTCTCAAAAATCAAAGAACCTAAATAAATAGACACCTAAACGTTTTTTAATAGGATAAGAGTAATGATTTCATGGTTAGAATAGATAGCTTCCAAATTACCCCTAATATGATAAATGGTAGATGGTGAATTTAAAGGAAATATTACGGTTATGCTCTTTCCTCATTATTAAAGATAAATGGCTAAATAAGCTAGTAGGAACACATTACTCTATTAACTATGCAGAAGTCAAACGCAGCAAGTTTACTTTGGCTATAAATGATATTACGTTGCTTCAGGTATCAGCACAGATGCCAATTAAGGACTAAACAAATGATTCAAAAAGACCTCTGTCTTATTTTCTGCCCTATTTATTTTTAAGTAGAAAGCACAGTGAATAATGTCTTGCATGATGTAAACTGACATCAAAATTTAGGGGTTGACTACAGAAGTAAAAGGGCTGGCCTAGTTATCCGCCACAACCAATTTACAGTAACTTTAGTAATTCTTAATTTATTACTTTGCCTTTGCTGTTTTTGTCATCCTAATACATTTTAAAAATAATAGATGTCATTTAAATACTGCATCATTTTGACTGTATGACAGTTGTTATGCATCCTAATCTACAACACTACAGAATAAGAATTTTATAGTAGTCCAAGGGTCCCCACTGTGGGTGGTGTCAAAAAGTAAACATCGCTTGCTCCCATTGAATTAGAGACCAACAACATTTAGTTCTCTTGCTTTGCCACCAGTTGGCAAAAAATATTATCTCTAATCAAAGGTGCGGGCTAATAGAGCCAGCACTCCGGTTGGTAATAGTAGTGTTTTTTTAAAATGCCCCCACCAGCGATAAGCCACCCGCACCAGGAGAGAGCTTAAGCAGCCATATTGGGGCACACGCAGCTCATTATGCACATGTGTGTGAATCAGATGCAGAAAGCAATTAGACAGAAGCTGGGGATAACTTTAAGTGGGGAATGTGGATGGTTGGAGTATATAGTCTGACTCTGAGGGGTGAGACAGTGGTGTGAAAGAGCTGTGGGTGGCAGGCAGGGCCAGTCCAAGTATCATTGCTTTGGTGCCGATACTCTTAGCATAGCTATGTTACTGTGGCACCTAAGCTGGATGTGCTTTAGAACTATGGAGTTTGCTCGATTTGAAAAAGGATATTTCCCATCAATATCCTGAAGTTGTTAGTGAGGTTGTCCCTTGAGCTCTTAATACTGGCTCTGAAGGACAGAGAAGGACATCATTTTCTAACATTGAAAGACTATTGCTTTATCGCAGTAGGACTGTCTTCAATTGTACTAGGGTCTGGGCCAAAACAAAAATCATATAAAATAGGACTGTCCAAACGATTGCATTCCTTCAATGTGCCCCACATTTTTCTTAATATCCAAATCCTGCCCAATATGGTGTCTGCAACTTTAGTCACAAAAAAACATACAGTATTATAATGATTAAATATGCTGCCCTATAATAGTCCTGCAGAGGAAACAAAAAGGGCTGATAATTCTATTAAATGATTAAATGCAGCAATCAGGAATTCATTTGATGACACAAATGTATACGGGATCAAAGAAAGCCATTTCAGTGAGAAAGGTTAAATAAACACGTAGAGGTGCGGATGGCGACAGCTAAAAGGAGTGGGGGGAAAAAGTACAAAAGACAAATGTATAGTGTTGAAAATGCTTTCAAAATAAAATATTGTTTGGCAACCTGCAACACTATTATTTGCTTAAATAATACATTCAGTCCACAGTGTACTTTTGAAAGCTCTGCTTTATCAGAGTCATGAAAAATTTCTTCTGTAACAAAGGAAACATTATCTTAGCTTGAGACTATCTGAGCCAAACACAAAGGACACGCACATACAGTATAAAAAGAAAAAGCATGGGACAAAGCAGATATGGTTACACATTTCTGATATTGTGATTCAACAGCTACTGGAGTTCAGGCCTTTATGTACTCAACATGATCTACATAGGTTTTAAAATATAATGAATGTCAAAAATTAAGTAGTAGAGCATTGGTTGCCCCTTGGCCTTACTACCCTTACATTATAAGTGTATGCTTTTACTGTATCTATTGCTTCTCAAATAACCTCAACACAAATCAGGTGCCACCTTCACTATTGAATGGACAATTCATCAAATTTCTCCTACTATACACTACCTAAGTCATTCAGCTGATGCTTTCTTCCTGCAAGTTAGCTCTTGAATAAGTACCTGTTACCAAAATGACGTTTGGCTCCCCTATAAAAACATTTCACCAACCTAAATGAAAGTACACGCAATGCTTTATTCATATAGTCCGTATAGAGATTGAGCAAGAACTCAAGGACCAATCCTCCACACAGACACGTAAAAAATGATTTGATTTTATTCGGTTCTCATGGCATAGCCTTATGCGTTTTGTATCTCCAAGGACACTAAGGGGGTTATTTATTAAAGTCTGACTTTTGAATTTTTTGTGAAAAATACCTTAAATTTTTCAGGATTTATTATACCCCGAGGATGGAAAAAGTCTGAAACCGAAAATTAAGCATCACAGACCTGCCGAGGTGTTCATAAGTCAAAAGGAGAAGTCCCCAATATTTCCTGATCTGCCCTGAGTTTAGTGCAACATTCCAGAAAAAAACCCTGGATTTTTTGGGGCTTAAAATCTGAAAATAATTTGTACGATTCTATTTTCCGATAATTTTCACTATTTTTTCAGGTTTTTCCCGAACTGGAATTTTTCGGGACAATGTATTGATAAATAACAGGAAATAACCCAAGTGGATTTGGTCGGAGTATATTTTGGAAAGTAATACGATAAATTTTGATTTTGATAAATAACCTTCAGGTTCAGGGCAGTGCACCTTAACCTCCTCCTATACCTGGTGAGTTAACCTTTATGACCTCTGCTCATTTTTGGTGTACTTTATTCATGTAGTCACCAGTCTAAACCAGCATAAATCACAGATACATGAATAAAGGTTATGTTTCTCAGAACATTCATGTCCAGCTCTTGCAACCCTTACTCTTTTTAGGAGGCCTTAAGGAATTCTGCTATTAAATATCCCAAAATCAAATATCCCATTGATTTTAATACAATTGGACAAAATAGGCGCGCGTTATTTTGTTGCCGGTGTCAAAATTTGTGTTTCGTACATTTTTCCCCGTTCACGAATTTCGCAGGGAATTCGCAAATTTTAGCGAAGCGAAACGGAACAAATTTGCCCATCGCTAACTGCAAATATAATGATTTTTTAACAACAGCACCACCAGCTGGTCAGTTTCTGCAACTGTATGGTCAGAAAGATAGGATACAATATATTCTAAAGAAAATAGAGACCTGTTGTGATGTTGCTCTGCTCACAAAAGGGATCACAAGCCTCAGATGGCCTTTCCCATATCTTTCCTGAGCAGAGGAACATCAGAACAGTTTTCTGTTTTCCTTTTAAATGTCTCTTTCTCCTAAAAAATGACCAGCTGGTGGCATTGTGGTTCCACAATTCATTACGTTGGCAGTTAATTAAACATTAAAGAGCTCTGAAACTAATCGAAGAAAAATCATTAATGCAAACTGCACATCATTTGCAATTAACATCAGTATGTACATGTATGGCTTTAATAATGGTGATAGGGATTCTTCTGTGTGCCGTTTCCACTTCACATAAGAGGCCTTATTCTCTCGTATCCTCCGCTGTATGGGATATAGAAGACAAGAAACATCTATTGTGACTTAAAACATACTTTTATTTTAAGGGGCAATATGCTTAAAGTGAAAAGGTTATATTGCTCGTTCAAACCCATTTGTAACGGAGAGATAAGTAACACTGCGCTGAAAAAAAGCGATTTGCTTTTATTATTGCAATGGTATAAAGACATTTCCTGAACAGAACGCTTATCTCTTTAAGGTCATGTGAATAGAAACACATCCCTGCACCGGGGACTTATTTTCTCAAGGTCACATGAATGTATCTGCTGCAGCTCAGTTAAGTTTTATGGATAATATTGCAGATATAGTTTGCAGCAGAGCAAAATTCACATACAGTAAATGATTTGGAAGGCACAATGATTCCCTTGGTTAAGCAAATGCACAGTGATACTTATAAAAATAACAATATGCTTCTGTGAAACTTTTTAAACATGAACTAATACCATGAAGGAATGATGCAGGTATATGAGTATTCCCCAGTGCTCAGTTATTATGAGAGAGCTGTGTTTAAAGGGGAACTATTGTGAAAATGAAAATCTAATACTGAAATAAGAAACTTTCTAAATACAATCAATTAAATATATCTTATAGGGGGGCTCCCTTTCCTAGCAGATGAATTAGAGCTCACTCAACTGATTCCAGTACAAAAATTTTTTTAATCTGCATGTAGAGAGACATGATGTCTGTGGATTTTAATAGAGTGAGCTCTAATACATCTTCTTGGCAAAAGGAGCCCCCTATAAGATATATTGGATCTAATGAATATCTGACACCCAACTCCTGCATAAAGAGAGAATCAAGGGAAACAGATGCTGAGAGAGGAATAGCGAAGAAATACTTGATTTCAGAAACGGTACAGAATATTTAATTGAACATATTTAAGAAAACGTTTAATTTCAGTGTGATGAAGCTTAAATTACATTTTCATTTTCACGATAGTTCCCCTTTAAGAGAGAAAGCTTTCTGTTTAATACAGAGCATGTAGTGAGGATATCCTGTTCCACATACGCCACTATCAGATAATGTGCTACAATCACACACGCCACCTGCCACCTGCTCCTCTTTGACAGTTTGAAAATGATATAATTTACCAGAAATTACAGCCTTTCCCTGCTATAAATAACCTATTGATAAGGATCAGGGCAGGTTAAAAACCCTATACCCTTTGTCCAGAAAATGGCATTGCCAACATACTTATTACATATGATTGTATTGGAAAATATTTTTTAGACATTTTTTTTTACCAATGTATAATGATGAGCGAATCTGTCCCTTTTCACTTTGATGAAAAATTTGTGAAACGTCAGAAGATTTGTGAAACTTTTTTGTCACGTATATATTTTTTTGTGCCACAATTTTTTTGTGCCACAATTTTTTTTATTGCGCGTCATTTTTGTAACAAACTACATTCGAGTCTATAGCCATTTTTTCGTGTGACTTTCTGCTTCTGGGACCTCTTATTCACTATGCTACAACAGCTTTTTCAATAGAAATAAAGGCTCCCATGTTGGCAATTTCTTAAAATCATGTGATTTTGGACATAACCTCTGGCCGACTGGTACTGGTATTTACTACTACACTAAGGAGGGGCAGATTTACCTAGGGTCGAATATCGAGGGTTAATTAACCCTCGATATTCGACTGTCGAATGTAAATCCTTCGACTTAGAATATCGAAGTCGAATGATTTACCGCAAATAGTTCGAACGATCGAACGAAAAATCGTTCGATTGAACGCTTAAATCCTTCCATCGATCGAACGATTTTTCTTCGACTTAAAAAAGATTGCAAAGCCTATGGGGACCTTCCCCATAGGCTAACATTGACTTTGGTAGGTTTTAGGTGGTCGAACTAGGGGGTCGAAGTTTTTTTTTAAAGAGACAGTACTTCGACTATCGAATGGTCGAATAGTCGAACGATTTTTAGTTCGAGTTGTTCGATTCAAAGTCGTAGTCGTAGTTGCCAATTCGATGGTTGAAGTAGCCAAAAAAAACATTCGAAATTCGAAGTTTTTTTTATTCTATTGCTTCACTCGAGCTAAGTAAATGGGCCCCTTAGTAACTCTGTTAATGTTTAAGCAAAAAATTCAGTTTGCAGTATAGTTTATATATATATATATATATTATATTATATTATTATATTATTATATTATATTATATTATATTATATTACTACTAGCTTACAAACACAGGCACAGCTAATAATAAATCTGACCACTAACATAATATCTTGGTGCTTTGTGCCCCACATTAAAATGAATGAACTATATACTGTATTTATGTGTATGTGCTTATAAAGACTGTGGGACTGCTCAGATCCCTTTGGTTGATGTGGAAGGATAAAAATGACGTATGTATTTGTTGCGCAAAGTGAAACGAACTGGTGGTGGCAAAACCCGTACGTTTGCAGCGAATCTGTACATGGCGAATTTTTTTTTTTTAATCACTACCAATATATATTTCTGACAAAGGCATAAGGTAAGTTATATGTCCAGCACATTCTTAATTGTTATTAAAGGAGAACTAAACCTCCCACAATGTTAAGTCCCCACAGACCCCCCTCCCTGCCTCCCTCCTGCACAGTCTTACCCCAGAATTCTGTCCCCTCATGAAATAATGACCGCACATGCAGAGTGAGAGCAGCAGAGCTCACGGGCGCCATCTTCTTCTCTTTGTGAAGTGAGCGGCATAATGACGCATGCGCAGTTGGAGCAATCTTCCAGTTTGTGACAACTGCGCATGCACCGAATGAGACGGAAATTGCCAAAGGGGAGGAAGAAGACATGAAGATTACCAAAGTGAAGAAGATGGCGCCAGTGAGCTCTGCTGTGGTCACTCTACATGTGCGGTCACTATTTCATGAGGGGACATAATTCTGGGGTAAGACTGTGCAGGAGGGTGGCAGGGAGAGGGGCCAACAGAGGGGGGGGCAATGGGGACTTAACATTGTGGGGGGTTTAGTTCTCCTTTAAAGGGGATTTCCACCAAATGAAAAGAAAATAACAAAAAGTGGTACAAAGGTGATACTTTTATTGGCTAACTAAGATAATCACAACAACTTGCAAGCTTTCAGAACTTTTTATTTCGTCATAAACAAAGCTGCTTGAGTTCTGCATGGCTGGTAAGTAAGGCGGGGGCTCCCCCTGCTGTTCATAAGTATGATTGTTTCCCTGCTCAGCAGTTGGGGACCATCTGACAATTCCTTTCCGCAGCAATAAAAGAAGGGGGAATTTCACTGCATACAGGCAGGTTTCTTTTAAAATTGGTACACATTTTTAAATTAAGGTATATTGGAGATAGGTTTCTTTTTCATTAAAGAAAGTAAAAATGGGATTTTATTTTTTTGCCTTTACATGTCCTTTAACTTGAATAACCAATGAAAACCAATGAAAACGTCTGCAGAACATTAAACGATACAAGGGACAAACATACGGACTACATGTGTTATTCTTATTTCTCCTGCAGCCTCGTCGTCCCTTGAGGGCAGCTCAATTCTTTATCCAAGAAAATAAAGGATCAATAGGGAAAATCAATTAGGTAGTCTCTATAGAAACCATAGCACATAGTACACTGTAAATATATTGTGACCTTTAACTTGTATTGAGAACAGAATTGGCTTTTCCTTCCAATTAGAGCATTTTTAATACCAACCCCACTTTGGGAAAATCATATTTGCCTTTGCTGTTTGTTCATGTCTTTCTTCTCTTTTTTTTCTCAACTCTACCTGCCTTGGTATGTATGAGAAATGCCAAGGTTCATGTAGATTAATGGCTAATTGGCCCAATATTCATCATGACCAGGCAGACTAGATGAAACAATTGATCTTTATCTTTAGTTGAATTCTATATTTTTTTCTTTACCAGCTCTTTGTAGAAAATGCTATACAGTAATATACTTCTGCTCTTCAATTGGCCACCAGCATGTGACTAGCTATAGGAATTGCACACGTATCTTTGTAAGAATATGATTGCTTTTTGTCAGATGATTCTTCTTGGTTGATCACAGTGGTGGCCTTTACACAGTGTCTCCGATCTTAGATACACTAAAGACAACTGTTATCATGATGCCAATGCTAATCCCTTCTGATAATTAGTGATAAGTGAAATTTTTCAAAAGGCATGGCTTTTTGGAGAAATTCCGCATTTTGCCATTGGTGAACATTTAAGTGAGACTGTGGCAAAAGACTGTGAAAGAACACAGCAAGAAAATGCCCATTGACCCCCCAAAGTATTTAGCAGGAAAATTGGCACCGCAAAAAAAGCCCACTGACGTCAATGTATTTCGCACAGTAAAAGTTGCCAGTTGTCATTAACTTCAATGTGTTTGGCAAGTTTTCACCATTTTATGAATTTCCTCAGTGTGACTCTAAATTTTTGGTGAAACAGGACAGATTCGCTCATCACTAGTTATAGCTGGAGGCAAAAACTGAGAAATTACTCTGTTCTATGCTATTACTTACTGTAGGTGCTAGTCCCTGTCTACTTTTCTATGTTCTCACTTCTCAAAGTCAACTTTCTGTTTAGAAGGGCTGTCTAAACATTGACAAGTTGACCCAGATTTGGTCTTAAACAGTAAAATTAGACTTTAATCCAGGGGCCCCCAATCTTTTTGACCAGTGAGACATATTCAAATTTAAAAAAGTTGGAGAGCAACACAAGCATGCAAAAGTCCCTGGGGTGTCAAATATGGGCTGTGATTGGCTATTTAATAGCCCCTGTGTGTACTGGCTGCCTACAAGAGGCTCTGTTTTGAAATACACAATGTTTTAATGCAACCAAAACTTGCCTTTAACCCAGGAATTCAAAAATAAGCACCTGCATGGAGGCCACTGGGAGCAACAGGGGGATTGAGCTTCATGTTGCTTGTGAGTCACTGATTGGGGATCACTACTTTTATCCATAAACGTCAAGAAGAAGTTTCCATTTTTTAGTACTTACCCATCTTTAGCTCTATACTTCATAGCTGACATTCATTTTGCCCTTATATCTAATAATTATTTGATAATAATGATTGTTAATAATAATTAATGTAGTCATAGTAAATGCTCTTGGAAGAATTTGTAAATAACTAAAAAAGACAAGTCAACTCCAGGACACATTCTTTCTATTGGTGCCAGATTCTAATCTGATTTTGTCTCGTCACTTACTGGTCCCCCCTGGAGTCAGAACTCCAAACTTTACTCATATAAGCCTATGCACTGCATTTTCTTTCCTTTTTTATACACCATAACAAATGTTTCCTTCTATTGTGTACACATGGGCTTCTGTATCAGACTTTCTGCCTTCAGCTTAAACCTCATTGCCCTGGGCAAGAGCATGCTCAGTTTGCTCCTCTTCCCCACCCCCTCCCTTCTCTACTGTAATCTGAGCCCAGAGCAGGGAGAGACTCAGGCAGGAAGTGATGTCACACCATGTTAATACTGCAGCTCCTATCCTAAACAAACAGAGAGTTTCTAGAGCTTTTTACTCAGGTATGGTAAAGCATTCTACAGAATAAATATAGCATTCTAGCTTGTACTATTGCAGCTAATCTATTGGCAATAAAATGCCTCCGTAGCTTTCCTTCTCCTTTAACTATGTTGTTATTATAAAGGTACCACCCAACCTTACTATTTACACCCTCAATATTATTGTATATAATATGTTTTATCAGATCTATAAACAATAATGTGGATTTGGGTTGTTCTGTTAAAAAGGCAGCTACTTTAACGTGAACCCTGATTTTACAGCTCTATGAAATTCTAAGAATTCTCTGAAAGACAAAACATGAATCATTTTCACCACCATAATGGGGTTTATGTTTTATAATGAATGCATGGGATTCAATGTTTTAATCTGCAGCACTATGAGCAAATTCTACTGCTCCAGTTGTTGCTCTAATGGTTTGATGTGCTTTGGGTTAATTAAAAAATACAGTCAAATTAAAAAGTTTGGGAACCCCTGTTAATTCTTTGGAGTTTTGTTTATCATTGACCGAGCTTTCAAAGTAGTAACTTCCTTTTAATATATAACATGCCTTATGGAAACAGTAGTATTTCAGCAGTGACATATGGAACCAGTAAGTGATGGTTTCCTTCTTAATAGTCCCAATTCTAGTAATACAACCAATGATGCATGGTTCACACATGAGGAAATTCAAAAGAGAGTAGAACATGTTAAGATTAACAAAGGTCCGGGCCCAGATGGTATTCATCCCAGGGTACTTAGCGAGCTTAACTCTGTGATTGCCAGACCTCTTTACTTAATTTTTCAGGATTCATTGAGATCTGGCATAGTGCCGAGAGACTGTGAATTGCTAATGTGGTGCTTCTATTCAAAAAAGGATCCTGTTCTCAGCCTCAAAACTATAGGCCAGTTAGTCTGACATCAGTGGTAGGAAAGCTTTTCAAAGGGTTAATAAAGGATAAGATACTGGACTTCATAGCAAATCATAATACTATGAGTTTGTGCCAGCATGGTTTTATGCGTAATAGATCTTGCCAGACTAATTTAATTTCTTTTTATGAGAAGGTAAGTAGAGACTTCGATTCTGGGATGGCAGTGGATGTGATTTACTTAGACTTTGCTAAAGCATTTGATACAGTGCCACACAAAAGGTTACTGGTTAAATTAAGGAATGTTGGCCTGGAACATAGTATTTGTACCTGGATAGAGAACTGGCTAAAAGATAGACTACAAAGAGTGGTGGTAAATGGAACATTTTCTAATTGGACCAGTGTTGTTAGTGGAGTACCGCAGGGCTCTGTACTAGGTCCCTTGCTTTTCAACTTGTTTATTAATGACCTGGAGGTGGGCATTGAAAGTACTGTTTCTATTTTTGCAGATGATACTAAATTGTGCAGAACTATAGGTTCCATGCAGGATGCTGCCACTTTGCAGAGTGAGTTGGAGAACTGGGCAGCAAACTGGAAAATTAGCTTCAATGTTGATAAATGCAAGGTTATGCACTTTGGCAAAAATAATATAAATGCAAGTTATACACTAAATGGCAGTGTGTTGGGAGTTTCCTTAAATGAGAAGGATCTAGGGGTCTTTGTAGATAACACGTTGTCTAATTCTGGGCAGTGTCATTCTGTGGCTACTAAAGCAAATAAAGTTCTGTCTTGCATAAAAAGGGGCATTAACTCAAGTGATGAAAACATAATTATGCCTCTTTATAGGTCCCTGGTGAGGCCTCATCTGGAGTATGCAGTGCAGTTTTGGACTTTTGGACTTAAAGGAACAGTTCAGTGTGAAAATAAAAACTGTGTAAATAGATAGGCTGTGCAAAATAAAAAATGTTACTAATAAAGTTAGTTAGGTAAAAATGTGATATATAAAGGCTGGAGTGAACAGATGTCTAATAAAACAGCCAGAATCCAACTTCCTGCTTTTCAGCTCTATAACTCTGAGCTCTATAACTCTGGAGGGGTTAAACTTGATGTACTTTGTCTTTTTTCAACCCAAATTTAACTATGTAAATATGTAACATAAAGTTTATTGGCTTAACAAAAAATATGCAATATGCATAATAACAAAATTAGACAGGTCCATAAATTTGGGCATCCCAACAGAGATATTACATCAATACTTAGTTGAGCCTCCTTTTGCAAATGTAACAGCCTCTAGACGCCTCCTATAGCCTTTGATGAGCGTCTGGATTCTGGATGGCGGTATTTTTTACCATTCGTCCATAAAAAATCTCCCCAGTTTAGTTAAATTTGAAGGCTGCCGAGCATGGACAGCCTGCTTCAAATCATCCCATAGATTTTCGATGATATTCAAGTCGGGGGACTGTGACGGTCATTCCAGAATATTGTACTTCTCCCTCTGCATAAATGTCTTTGTAGATTTCCAAGTGTGTTTAGGGTCATTGTCTTGTTGGAATATCCAACCCCTGCGTAACTTCAACTTTGTGACTGATGCTTGAACATTATCCTGAAGAATTTGTTGATATTGGGTTGAATTCATCCAACCTATGACTTTAACAAGGGCCCCAGTCTCTGAACTAGCCACACAGCCCCACAGCATGATGGAACTTCCACCAAATTTGATAGTAGGTAGCAGGTGTTTTTCTTGGAATGCTGTGTTCTTCTTCCACCATGCAAATCTCTTTTTTTGTTATGACTAAATAACTCAATTTATGTTTCATTAGTCCAAAGCAGTTTGTTTCAAAATGACTGTGGCTTGTCTAAATGAGCTTTTGCATACAACAAGCGACTGTTTGTGGTGTGAGTGCAGAAAGTGTTTCTTTCTCATCACCCTGCCATACAGATGTTCTTTGTGCAAATTGCACTGAATTGTAGAACGATGTACAGATACACCATCTGCAGCAAGATGTTCTTGCAGGTCTTTGGAGGTGATCTTTGGGTTGTCTGTAACCATTTTCACAATCGTTTGCAAATGCCGCTGCTGTGTTTTTCTTGGCCTGCCAGACCTGGGTTTTACAGCAACTGTGCCTGTTCCTTTCCATTTCCTGATTACATTCCTTACAGTTGAAACTGACAGTTTAAACCTCTGAGATAGCTTTTTGTAGCCTTCCCCTAAACCATGATACTGAACAATCTTTGTTTTCAGATCTTTTGAGAGTTCCTTTGAGGATCCCATGCTGTCAAACAGAAGCACAACTTGCAATTGGCCACTTTAAATACATTTTCTCATGATTGGACACACCTGCCTATGAAGTTCAAGGCTTAATGAGCTAATCCAGCCAATTAAGTGTTGCCAGTAATCAGTATTGAGCAGTTACATGCATTCAAATTAGCAAAATTACAATGGTACCCAAATGTTTGCACAGCCAGTTTTTCACATTTGATTTAATGGTAAAAAGTACCAGGTTTTTATTCAACCACTGCAGAGCGACTCTGTGCCAACAGGTGAGTGCCACAGAAGTGCTATAAGAAGAAAGAAACTGTAGTGTCAGTGCACAGTAGGGTCAGTGCACAATCCCATAAGTAGGGGCAGTGGCATATAGGTGGTTAGATGGGGCAGTATAATGTCTTAGCCAATATGTGTAATAGGGATAGGTCAACATCTACTTAATGACCAGTGATGTACTGGGACATCAGGGGCCCACCAAAAAACTTTACACCAGGGGCCCATTCTCAGTACTGTTATTCTTGCTCTCCTAGTCTCTTTTCTTTACATAATACAATCTATTATTCCATCTATTTAGCCTCTTTGTCCTCATAGAAATAGGGAATGGGCATGAAATAGGCCAAATGTTTAGCAGCATGAGGGCCCACTGACACCTGGGCCCACTGGGAGTTTTCCTGGTGGACCAGTCAGACACTGTTAGTGACTGTCAAGGTAATTACCAACCTAAAGCTTTAACAGAAGGGTGGAGGATTAGTAACCTGCTTGTACATTCTGGCAGCCTAGATAAGGATCCTCAGTGATAAGGAGGGTCTTTGGGTGCAAGATCCCCATTTCCATCTGTAGCACTTCTTAGCAGATCCAAGAGCCTTGTTCACTATGATTTATGTTGATCGTTTAAAGCTGCATTATTTCACACTATTCTATGTTGTATGATTTAATTGTATGCTATTATATTAATCATTATGTGCTCTTGCACAGCTACCATTCAGCTACCGCATTGATATATTTAGCAAGTAAACACTTCTTGGATTCCATAGATGGTTAGCACTTATGACCCACGATACCATACACTGAGGGGGAAAAATGCTTTGTTTTCACTATTTGCAAAATATCTCAAATCATTGTACTGTAAAATCTATGCCTACATTGATAACTGTAATAACTATAATAAAGGTGTAATTATATGAGACAGGATATTGCAACTCACCAATGCATCCCCCAGAGACCCAAATGACATCACATTATTAATGTTCCATGTTTTACTCATCTATAGCATTTAAATACACAGAAGCAAATAAAATGAATTGCTATAGGTGTGTGTCTGCTGATACAGACACTGTGTACAGCTTTAGGCAGGGCTGGGGATTGGGGAACATCTCCAGCTTTGTTGCATTTTAGGACGGACTTTTGAGGTTGTTCCCTAAACATTCTTTTCATCTAAAATGTTTCCTGTAAATTATATCCTTCTAAATGGTGCTTAGTAATATCATTTCTGTCACTTTGACTCACTGAAACTAGTGACAAATCTGTCCGGTTTTGCCAAAAAGTTTGCTAAACAATGGAATGGGCGGTTTTTGGCATGTTTTATTTCACGGATATGCATACTTCAAAACATTTTTGAAATGGAAAAAGGCAGAAAAAGATCTAGCCTACGTAGAGTGGCAAATTTTTTTTGACCATGTCTCTTTTAGAGCCACACCCCCTAATTACCATATCCATTTAACAAATTTGTCAGGTTATGAAAGTTTCAAACACATTTCTGGGAGTTTTTGGCCATGTTTTCTGTTTTTTCAATGATGGTGAAAGTGCTTGTTACTAACAATTGTATATTTTCTTATCTTAAATTTTTACAAATGTATCTAAGTGCAGGTGCTGAGTGTTCTGAGCTCTCTGCCAAAAAGCCTCTTATTTAATTAAGTTTCAGAAACTTTGTATCTTTTTCTGGCATCAGTGCAGGAGATCAACGTAGGATTTTTAATAAAAATCCTTGACTGCGGGCTAAGCTTTCAAAATCGGGACTGTCCCACAGAAAATGGGACAGTTGGGTGCTTTTTCTTGTGTCAACAATTCTTTGCAGTCAATGGGTGAGTTTTGACACAAAATTATGCAGTGGTTTTGCAAAAAAAAAGATAAAAAACCGAATTTGTGGAAAATTGTCATGGTAACAATAATTTTATATTGATATGGAACTCCTCAATGATTTATAATGTATTTATATTTTCAATAGTGGGTATATTAATCACTATATGTATATGTAGTCAAAGAGGCACGCCCCTTCTTAAAAAAATGCCTGGATGTACATGAATATCAAAGATAAAGTAAGAGCACTCATCACTTATATTTATATAATGAAAAATGTTTTATTAAAAGTATTACATGACAAACTACCAATGTTTTGTCCCCAATCTAGGGCCTTCATCAGGGTTTATTATAGTTGTTGGAATGTATCTGTTTTACAAGCAGATGAATCATGCTTTGCTAATGTTGTGCCTCAAGTAAGTCCTTTGTTTGTTTTGGTTCCCAAAAACTACACACATATTCTGATGTATTTAACTAAAGCTTTGAGAGTGTAACATTGACCTGGATGGGGCAAACTCTGCATTCTTTATCAACACTGATATCTCTGGTCAATGAGCAACTGGATCTTTATTAAATGAGAGACTGGAGAATGAAGCAAAATTGTTCAGCATTTGCAGTCTTGCAGATGTTGATGTCAGCCATAAGATCCATAAGGCACTTCACAGGCTCAAGAACCCTCCTTCCTCTGCCTCTCTCTCTGTCTGTTCTTTAGTTTCCTTTCTCTTCATTCACTTTATTCCATTCTCTTTTTTGTCAATTTATGGTAAAGCATAAAATAAAAAGTTCCCTCTGAAAAGAGACAGAATAGAAAGACAAATGCCCACTATCCAAACAGCCAAGGTGGATGGCATGGGGCATCAGGGACACAGCCTCTAAAGTGGATTTCAGAAAACCTTGTGTATTTATAGATGTTCTCTGAAACTAGGTATGATTCTTAGCATGGCTAGAATTTTCTACAAATAAAGAATACTAAGCATATGAATAGTTTAGGCATTACTGGAATGGGAGTTATTCAGCATCAAACTGGGGCAACCAGGACTTGGTAAGGTGCAACCTTAAGGGCCCTCCTTCTGATGTCTGGCCCCCAGCATTGTGTCCCTTTTTCCTCCTTTCTCCAATGCTGTGATTGAAAGAGAGGCTAAGGGGGGAGTGTTCCCAGTGTTCAGGGGGAGCGGGCTTGGGTCGGCAGGAGCCATGAGGTCTGGGGCTCACCAGATTTTTCTCCAGTATCTGAGCCTGGATCTATTTCTAGAAGCACATTATCCAAAAAGTTCTGTAATACTGTTTAGTCATTTCTCATTTATCCTATTCAGACATTCTTCATTATTTGAAAGATTTCCTTTTCTTCTGTGACAATAGAACACTACCTTGTACATGATACTTTAAATCTATGTTTCTGTATGTTTACATAATAAATCATAATAAAGCTCCATATGTAAATGAGAAAGCAGAATAGGGACCGCACAAGCTCACCGTTTTTCCTCCGGTTCAGGTGCTCAGTCTCACAGTGTCCCCACTGTGAATACAGCAAAAATTCAAGAAAGCAGACGGCACTTCTGAAACTGGGGTTTATTGGAGTACCTGCTGGTAACACCTGACGCGTTTCGGGAGTTATCCCTTAATCATACCTATGATTAAGGGTTAACTCCCGAAACGCGTCAGGTGTTACCAGCAGGTACTCCAATAAACCCCAGTTTCTGAAGTGCCGTCTGCTTTCTTGAATTAAAGCTCCATATGACCAAAGTCCCCTATATTGTAAAGAATTTACTTAAAGGAATCATTAACCTCAAAAAGAACTGTACATATATTACACTATACAAATAATACAATCATCCAATTACCATAACCAAACATCCCTAGGCTACTCAGTAAGTGCTTAAGGGGATTTTTCTGCACATTGTCTTTGACTAATGGACTTGGAATGAATGTTGAAGAAGAAGTGATATCTTGGTAAATAATATAAAGCCTTTATATGAATTCGGAACAAAATGCTTTCATTTATTCTTTGTAAGTCTGATGTGTTTTATCATTATCTCTACATTACAGTGTGTTCATGCTGCTTGTTTTCTTTCTTTGATGTTTTTCCTTTTTTTCGTTGTACAGTATGCATGATGCAATGACAGTGACACTAGTGACATCACAGTGATGTCACAGCCAGTTTTCCCCTCCAAAACAGGAAGAAGCCATTGGTCCTTAAACTTTTAGGTTTATTAGTGCTGATCTCTCTTCTTTTCCTTGTTTTTTGTTTTTTTACTGTTCGCTCTGTTCCACAAGGCATTGGCATTCAACCAATAAAGGGCTAGTTTTTTTTTTTATATGGTACAGGAAGCATTTTTCTATTATATTTTTTGTTTTCCTTTTTTCCTTTCCCAAATATCTCCCAATTGTCTCTATTCAGGCAGCAGTATAATATGTACATTTTGGCTGAGTTGTTTGTACACACAGACAAGAGTTCTGCAAGGTTACAATTAAATGTTGTAAACTTGTTAGAATTCTGTGGAAGTTCTATTTTTGCCGCTTACCTTTAGTCCTACGTCTCAGCCTTTTATCCCCATGGCAGTCTAATTGCTATAGAAACCGTAATCCTGGCCTATGCAAGCCATCACAAATACACTGCATTCTGTTCCAAAAGGTCCCTCCGAGCTGAATGCCGTGTTCATTAAATGTGATCTGTCAGCTTGATTTTGCATCTTAGCCAACATGGCTCTGATTTTACAATAGCCTTTGAACCGCCACATTCTGTTTATAATTGGTTAATGTTTTTACTGCTGGAAGGGCTGCCCCCACCCCACCGGGGAAAGAAGCAAACAATATTGAAAAGCTAAGCTGTGAATTTAAATCACAAACATAAAACCTGCTAAAACAATCATTTGTCTGGCGCTGAAATAATTTCTTATGAAATAGTATACTATGGGGAAGGTGGGACACCCATCAGAAACTGTAAAAGATGGGACAATTATCTTTTAATAAATACAACTCTACCCATAGTACAAAGTGTGGTATAAGATAGGTAGGAAATAAGACATTCAAATTATGTCAAAATTTTGCCAATATTAGTACACTTTACAGGTGTATAAACATTTACTCAGTTTCATTATAAGGGATATATATGCAGCCAACTAATTATGATGATAATGGAGATGATTTAATAATGAGGCACTGGCTGAGACTGCTGCACTGTAACCCCTACTAGATGGGGGTGTTTTCATGTACATGTTCATACGTGGGGCAGGGAACAGAGGGGCCCAGACCGTGGGATCTGCTCCATACATATTTAAAAAAATCCCTTCCCCAACTGCTGTCTTTACCTTCAACAACATGAGCTTCTTGGCAGTGGGGGACATGATTGAGCCTTCCGGCAGGTGGGGGGAGGGCCAGGTAGGAGCTGCAGTGCACCAAGTCCCTCCAAGGTTCTTTTGCAGGGGGGTGTCTGGTGCTTCGATACTTGTGTCTTGGGCAGTGTCATGCTGTGGCTACTAAAGCAAATGAAGTTCTGTCTTGCATAAAAAAGGCATAAACTCAAGGGATGAAAACATTATTTTGGCTCTTTATAGGTTCCTGGTGAGGCCTCATCTGGAGTATGCAGTGCAGTTTTGGGCTTCAGTCCTTAAAGGAGAAGGAAACCCCCAGGGCGCTAAACCCCTCCCCCCTCCCCTGTGCTGCCCCCCCTCCCTCCTCCCCCCTGGCCTACCTGTCCCCCTGGGCAAATGCCCCTAACTTTTTACTCACCCCTCGGCGCAGGTCCTGTCCACGGAGTACGCAGTCGCCATCTTCTCCCACGCGCATCTTCTTCCTGCTCTGATCGGCGTTTTCTGGCGCATGCGCAGTAGGAACAGGTACCGGTACGGCTCTACTGCGCATGCGCCGAATGTCACGAAGTTTTCCGATTTCACTTCGTGACATTCGGCGCATGCGCAGTAGAGCCGTACCGGTACCTGTTCCTACTGCGCATGCGCCAGAAAACGCCGATCAGAGCAGGAAGAAGACGCGCGTGGGAGAAGATGGCGACTGCGTACTCCGTGGACAGGACCTGCGCAGAGGGGTGAGTAAAAAGTTAGGGGCATTTGCCCAGGGGGACAGGTAGGCCAGGGGGGAGGAGGGAGGGGGGGCAGCACAGGGGAGGGGGGGAGGGGTTTAGCGCCCTGGGGGTTTCCTTCTCCTTTAATAGGGATATAAATGAGCTGGAGAGAGTGCAGAGACGTGCAACTAAATTAGGTGTGGAAGACTTAAATTATGAAGGTAGACACTTGAAATTATAAACATTATAGACAAATAGCAGCGGACCTTTTTACCCATAAAGTGGATCACCATACCAGAGGCCACCCCTTTAGACTAGAAGAAAAGAACTTTCATTTGAAGCAACGTAGGGGGTTCTTCACAGTCAGGACAGTGAGGTTGTGGAATGCACTGCTGGGTGATGTTGTGATGCTGATTCAGTTAATGATTTTAAAAAACTTTTTTTGGTGTCAGCTTCTCTTTAAGAATGGTTTGGATGATTTTTTGGACAGACATAATATCAAAGGCTATTGTGATACTAAACTCTATAGTTAGTATAGGTATGGGTATATAGAATTTATGTGAAAGTAGGGAGGGGTGTGTGTATGGATGCTGGGTTTTCATTTGGAGGGGCTGAACTTGATGGACTTTGTCTTTTTTCAACCCAATTTAACTATGTAACTATGTAACTATGTATTAACGCACTGGTCCGGCCTGTTTTGGGGAATTGTGTACAAGGTGCAAAGTCCAAAGAGTGCACAGATGGAAGAGAACCCCGGAAATTAATACTTGTCTTGAGACAGTGTTACATCCAAATTTCCCTTTACACAAAGCTTAAGCTCCAGTGGAATGTTATCTTTATTTTAATTAATTTTCAGTTTATAACAGTCAGGGTCCGGACTGGGTTTGGTCCCCATTTTGCTTACATCAGCATTCTGTTTTGCCCAGTTGTGACTGCAAACTAATATAAGGTGTAAGGTGAAATATAAACTAGTGTAAGGTTTTCTTATACCTCTGGAAATATGTTATCCATCTAGGCTGGGTCCTTTTTCCCATAGGGGAGGGGGAGTAGTCCCCCAGAGGTTATAAAAAGGGATGTTGCCATGTGTTCCCTCTCTTTCTAGTGCACCCATTCGCTGGAGGAGGTGGTGTGTAGCTGAGAGGGTCTGAGGTGGAGGTAGGCCTCAGTATAGGAGCAAGAAAGTGTCAGGTTAGAAACTGCAATAGGTCACTATAGGAGTGACAGATAGATTCAGGAAAGTTAGTGTGCAGCCAAGGCTCCAACGAGGAGTTTCGTGAAGGGTTAGCATCCTGCGATGACAAGGCCGCTAGGTTAGGGACTCAAGTGGTTAAGCTCAGGGATAGAGAGATCCTTGGAGTGTAAACCAGCTGTGAGGGCCCTTCAATGGGGATTGTGCACCAAAGGCAAGAAAGGCGGCTCAGTTCACAAAGCTGACTAACAAAGGATTAGATGAGTAATACAATTGTTTGTAAATGACCTGCTGCCACTACTTGTTTCGTGAAGTACATCATCTACGCCAGGGCCCGCCCCCCTCTAGTTATGTTGCTGACTGGTGCCCAAAGTTTATTTTATAAAGAGTGAATACTGTGTGTGCTTATACCAGAGTGGTAATCCCTTCTTCCATACCATAAGTGGGGGCCCCATCTGAAGGTAAAGAGTCTAATTATATTGTGCCTACTGGGAGTTGGTACCAAAACAAGTGGATAGTAATCCAAGGGAAGGTTTAGGAAGACCCTGACCCATCCACCTGTTACGTATCTATTAATCATTTCATGTTTCCCCGCACATGCCAAGCTCTTGCTGTGTATTTTCATACTGAAGGCCTCAGGGCCCTATTATTCATTCCTAAATACTTCAATGTATCCATAGCGATAAGGGTTATAATTGGGTAGACAAGTTAATACAAGGGAAGAGGATTCGTCTCTGTGCTAGAGTTGGGGGAACAATCTTTTTACAAGACATTACTGGTGTCAATACTATGGTCAAATTTAGACTACCAGTTGGTCCAGAAAGGCGACAGGTTATACACAAATGTGCATTTAGGAGACAGAATAATCCACAATAACTTGCCTGATTTGTTTGTAAGAACATATAAAGATTCCATATAACAATGGTGACATCTATAACATCCTGCAAATAAAGCATTTATGGTATTAATGAAAGTCGTAGTCATAATAAACTATGTTTATGATTTTTTATTATATTTTCCCCCTGGGATAGTGATGATGATAAGGGTCTCTGTCTCCATTCCTGTTCTTCATCTGCACTGAGCTTGTATTAGTGAGGCAGCTTGGATGGTCCATGCTCTTAGTACTGGTTCCAGTAGTATTCTTATATACATGGGGCACTGCTGTTTCCTCTGTTCATTTGTTTCCAGAACTGACTTCCATCCAGTGTCGGACTGGCCCACCTGGATACCAGGAAAACTCCCGGGGGGCCCAGGTGTTAGTGCTGCTAAACTTTTGGTCTATTCATGGCTATTCCCTATTTCTATGAGGACAAAAAAAAAGGCTAAATAGATGGAATAATTGATTATAGTATAAATCATAAATTATAGTATAAAGAAAACAGACTAGGAGAATAGAGGAGATGAAGAATATTAGTACTTAGAGTGGCCCCCTGGTCTAAGGTTTTATGGTGGGCCCCTGGTCTAAGGTTTTTGGGTGGGCCCCTGGTGTCCCAGTCCGACACTGCTTCCATTTTGCACCTAGCTTTATTTCTTATAGTGCTAAAGACAAGCTTTTCATACCCCTTGCACCAGAATGCATGAAGGGAGCTAATGCTTTTATTATATGTATACTGAACATTGAAATCTGTTTGTTCCTAAATGGAGCCAGATGTTCTTTAAATTGTTTATTGATTCCTCAGTGTTACAGCTTGAAGGTGGCCGTGAAGCTGCGACTCTCTCCCTCCTATGAAGCTGCTATAATGAAATATGATTTATTCCGAGATTACAAATGCAAAAGACAGTTAAAAAAGGTAAGTGATGGAAGTATGCGTGAATGAGATACAGGATTACTGTAGTGTGAAAAGGCGGCCTTAATGAGCCAGGAGGGTTCCTGCGAGCAGAATGATGAGTTCATTGACTGGAGAATATTTTATCGCACTCATTTGCTGCCGTGCTAGAATAGAATAAATAGGCTTGATGGAGGCTGCTAGGCTTTGCTGTGAAAGAGATAAAAGTGACAAATGATTCTAATGACCTTTGATTTAGAAATCTGTTTACTGGGAGGGACGCAGGGTTCATTATATATTTTCTTTCACATTGTCTACCTAGATTTATAGGATTATCGATGGATGGAAGTTAATAGGAGGGCTGCTATGGTTTGGTTTCCAATTAATCTGCTTTGAGGGATTAAGTGGCACCTCATAAAAATGCTTAAAGGAGAACAAAAGCTTAACAAAAGAAGTAAGATAGACATATTGTACATTACCTTTTGGGCTTCTGTACCACCCTAAGATGATCACAGCAGTAAAGTCTGTGTCTTCAAAGATGCCCTAGTAGCTCCCCATCTTCTATTCTGCTGATTCACTACATGCTCTGTGCTGCTGTCACTTACTGACCTTAGGGACTTAGACTAACAATATACTTATATTCTATATCATATAAATGTAGAATTATAAATTCATGAGGCTGATAACTAAATAATTTAGATTATTGGTAAATGGCAGCTCAGAATCCAGCATAATTAGCACCAGCTTTTAACAACCAGACCTGTAGCATCAGTTTATTTGACAGACAAACCTAATTTTCTGCTTAATGATTTGCAATGACACCTAAGCTTAGATTCTCAACAGCTGCTCAAAGCCCACTGAACATGAATCAACAGAACTAAATATGAGAAGATCATGTGACAACTTTAAAGTCCAGGTTCATTACTATTATAGAGATGCTGAACCTTTAGGCTGATTCAATAGGTTTAGTAAATAAAATATGGCATTTCTAGCCATATACATTTTTAGGGTTTAGTTTTATGAAATAATGTCAATGTGACTTTGTGAGCTACAGTCAGGGAATGTGCTATGACAGATTTGTTGACATTGCTCTGAAATAAATGTGTTTTTCATATACAGCAGAAACATAGTTATGACACCTGGAAGGCAGGGTGCAGCCAAGCAGCCTCTGTGACAGATCACATCTTTGGTTCTTCCACTGTACTCATGCCAGTGCCATGAAATAACCTGCAATTGCACACATAGGCTAGTGGCACATGGCTTCTTCTGACTATCGCTGTAATCTGGCTTTCCCCTGAGCATATCCTTTAATGCTGTCTTTAAAGGAACAGTTCAGTGTAAAAATAAAAACTGGATACATAGATAGTCTGTGCAAAATAAAAAATGTTTCTAATATAGTTAGTTAGCCAAATGTGTAATATATAAAGGCTGGAGTGACTGGAATCTAATATAATAGCCAGAAAACTACTTCCTGCTTTTCAGCTCTCTAACTCTGAGTTAGTCAGCAACTTGAAGGGGGGCCACATAGGACTGCTCAGTGAGTTTGTAATTGATCCTCAGCATTCAGCTCAGATTCAACAGCAACAGTTATGATCCATGTGGCACCCCTCAAGTCTCTGATTGGTTACTGACTGGTAACCAATCAGTGGAAACCAAGAGATCCGAAAAGCAGGAAGTAGTGTTCTGTTCTGTTAGACATCCAGTCACTCCAGCCTTTATACATTACATTTTTGGCTAAATAACTATATTAGACTTTTTTTAAATTTTGCATAGCCTATCTATTCATCCAGTTTTTATTTTTATACTGAACAATTCCTTTAAAGAGGTTAATTGAAATAATGGAGTCCTTACTACAGTTGTCAGTGGCCTATTTATCATAGGGGCATGATGCAATTCCACTGCATGGTAAAAGCAAGTTACTATATGTTACTCCTAACAGCACTTGATTCTTGTTTGGTAAGCTGGCTAGTTTTCACAATTTGTTTTCAAAGATTCCAGTAAATACTGAATGTTCTGAGGCAGACAGCAGTCATATGGCTCTACTGGCTCTTTGTAGCCTGATGAGCTCTGTCTTGAACCTTGTTTTCAAGGCTAAGGCCAATGGTGCTGGCTGCTCAGGCAATGGAATGATCCCAATAATTGGGGTAATCCAAGGTCAGTCAAAGGACCAAAGTTATGGGAAATGTGCCGGTTCCCAAGGCACAGTTCACAGGTATTTCAAAAAAATACCGCAACTCAAAATTCAAAATGATAAAAATTCCAATTTATTCAAAAATGTATATTAAAAACATTTGCGCATACTGACCCCAGTCAATGGAATGACCACTGTCCCTCATTTTGAATTCTTCAGCAAAGCATTAAAAGCTGCCTAGTTCCAATATTTATCCATCAGGACAGTAGTGTAAAGTGGAGGGTAGACTGAGCTGCTGTACATGTTCATGCGAGAGGCGGGTACAGGTGTTAGTGGACTCTGGTGTCCAGTACCAAAGAAACTTACAGTGGCAATTCTGGAGTAATGTCCAATGATCATCTCTCCTTTGTGCCACTTAAGCTGGGATTCTTACATTTTAAACACACTTTCCTCTTTGAAAATAAAAGGGGGCAATCATTGGTTTTGTACATTCACATTGCAGCCTGAAACACTTTCCAAAATACAAATAGCGCACCTTGGAAATGGAAAAACAAGAGGAAGTTGTTTAATAGGAAAGCTGGCAAGTAAATGAAATGCACGGCATTCTGATTGTAATCACTGGGTTTCGGTACAGCATCTGATTATAAGGGACAGCTTTAGACCTTGTCAATCAATGAAATTGCTCATTGCAAGAAGTCATTTCTGAGAGGCTTGTAAAACTGTTGAGACATGTAAATACACGTTACTTGCATTACCATTTTAATTCCTCCTCATACTCTTTGTCCTTCATTTATTTTGATTTATATATATATACACATATATATATACATAGACAGGCACAGGGGAGAAACAAGGCTATGGGTGCTTTTAGCTTTGACAGATCCTGTTTGTAAGACTAAAAAAAACCTGTCGTGTGTAGTGTATATATATTTCACCAAAAGATGGCAGCAGAGGGGTTTAACGTTAAGGCTGTAATTGCAACAAGTCACCAACAGAGGGAGAAAGAGAACAGGGGGCTTTCGTTGGCAAGATTTGTGGGAGGGCCCACAAAGTTATAAAAGGGACACAGAGACTTGGTATGACTATCTATGGCTGATGGAAAGCAAATGCAGCAGCAAGTTGGGGGCCTGACACTGGTGATAGCAGGAAACAGCGAGAAGCAGGAAGACACCAGGTAAAAGAACTGTCAGGGTAGCTAGAATGGGTCGTTTTTTGTAATAGTTCATTCTAGGGATGTGAGTTAAATAAGTAACTAGTTAGTAAGGGCAGAACATGCTCCACCAAGGAGGTAGAAGAGGTTAGCACCTCAGTGTGCAAGTGTGCAGTTCAGAGTATGGAGAGAGAACCCTGCTGTGCTTCAAGCTTCAATGCCTGAGAGCGAGAGGTTGTTCGGAGGGACCCATGAAGAACCTGACAAGGCTGGTACTGTTGGGCTAAGGGGGTGTGTGAGTCCCCCTGAGTAAAGGTACTGGAGGCTGAAGGTGGGAAGGGGAAAAGGAACAATGGGAAGGGCAAAGTTTGGGACTAACTGTGAATGGAGATGCATTAACCTGTGTGGTGGGATTTAATATCTGTTGCCCTGTGTGTGAAGACTGTGATCTGTTTGATGTGAATGTGTGTACAAAGTTCTGGAAAAAAAGGTTATGTGTGTTGCAACTCCCGACACCCTGGTGTCCCTTAGTGTGGGTAACAGTGACAAAGCAGGAATGACTGCCTTGATTCTGGGGTTTGCTGGGTCCATTTCATTGACCAGTTGGTTTATTGTAAGGAATGAGAATTGTGAAGACTGCAATGGCCCAGTTTTAGTCAAATGGTCATTGTAGAAGTAGACTTTTAACCAGTGCAGCCACTTAGGAGGTCACAACACGGTTGCTAAATTGGTCCAGCTGCTTATTCATTGAAAAAAAGAGAAACCAGGTACATATAATAGATACTGGCACTGTTGGGCTTCCCAAATGCCCCATGCCCCCTACCAGCAACTGCCATAGTCACCCTTGACCATTCTGGAGAAGTTGCACCAACATGGTCATGGGTGTTCTGATTCTGACCACTATGGCTCTTCATGACAAGACCATGCACTGAACACTGTCTTATAAATGCCTTGTATTTAAAGTTTAGGGGAGTCCTAATATGGTTTGCTGTGGTGCCCTGTAACTTCTAGATAAACAACTGACCCTTCATGTGATTCCTTATTGTGTATGGACCTTCATGTATTCTTTATCTGTAATAATTGTGGTGACTCCATCTACCTCTGTTCCACAGAATCATTGAAACACCAAGACTGAAAAAGATCTAGAGACACATGGAAGTGTAAGTTGAAAATCTAGTAGAGTTGCATGCACACTTGGGAGAAGCCTGTAGGTCTGATGTAGAAATGGCATGTGCACTTGCTGAGTGTTGAGGAGCTCCACATGTTGTGGGGAAAGTAATGAGTTTTCCCAAATGTGGAGCTGGTGGATAGAGTCTGAAGGTCACTTAGGGTGAAATATTTGAAAATGCTTATTTGATCTCATGGGTAGCCCAGGAATTCCAGCAGTTTCACTCACATTTCTAGTAACATCATTCCACACCTCATTATTGCGTCTTGTAATGGGATTGTGCAGTAATACTGTATATTATTTATTTGCTCCCTGACATGAAGTAATATAGTTCTGCTTTGGTAAAAATCATAATAAATGGTTTCCCTAGGGGTAGGGGTTAGAAGTGGATTCTTCAGATTTTATGCATTAAATATGTTTCCTCTCCCCAACTTTCAAGAGTGGCCAATTGGGGGCATAAAAAATCTATGGATGTGCTGATAGATGACACGTTTGTCTCATACACGACCCTTAGAGACAATATGACATTGTGCAACCTAAGACTCCATTCCTACTTTCAACTAAGAGAGGCCTTTATTAGGCAGTTTTGATCCCAGTCATTAATATTTGAGGACTATCCACTGCTGAGACTTGTAAGCTCTGAGACGCCAGTGAAGCTCACATCTCAAATCTGCTGGCTGCTAGTCCGAGCCCCAACATCCCCATTCCACCGAACCTACCTTAAAAGGCGGGCCACACTAGGGGACTTAGGAGAAGACCAATGGGAGGGGGAAGTCAAATTAGCTTGTGTGACACTAGGTTCTAGGTAGGTATGTCTGTGAACACAATGCTCCGTGTGCTTCATGTGTTAGCTAGAAAACTGAGAACATTGCAGGTCACCCACAGGCACCCCTAAAGAGGAAGCAGAGCCAGCTCCCCCCCGAGACTATGCCCATGGGGTCTGCTTCCTCTGTAGTTACATCACTGGGTGGGTAAGAAATTAATTGCACCTTATTCATTTCATTGACAGTCAGATAACCCTGGACCAGAACCATGGGTCCAGGTTGTTGCCTGGGGAAACTTCACATCATGTAATGAAATGATAATTGAAGTGTTCAGCAACATCCCATCACCTAATGGTTCCACAAGAATAGTAAGGTTTCTATGAGATTCCTATCTGCTGAAACTCACAGTTCTATAGGAACCATATTCTTTCATGACTGAACAATACATTCATGACTCTGCGATCTTTCATCAGTGATTGGCCCCTACTGGTCCCTCTAGTCTGCAGCTTAAGGGACATTTAATTGGCCAAATATTAGTTGGGAAGGTGTCAAAATCCAACGAGAACGAGAACTACCTTGGCATGTTGATGTGGTCCCCTTCCAACTGGACTGCAAGGTTCCACTGGATGATCCATAGGACCAACAACCAAATCAGCCCAATTTGGCCAAGCAAGTAGATGGGCAATTTTTGCCCAACAAACATATCTGGTTGTGTATGGCCTGCTTAATAGTAGCCCTCAGAATGCTCAGAATGATTCACTGTGCTATATTTTGCTATCTAAATAAAATGAAGCTTTCATCCACATTCAGTAAAAATAAATCCTCAAACAGAACAGATTTCTTCTTTTTCTTTGTAAACTGACAATTATAGTGGAGCAAGAGAGAATATTTCAGACCACTTCATAAATTTACTGAAAAATAAATTTCAAACCAGTTGGGAAATTTTGCTGGAGATTTGCTTCAGGGAATTCATTTTCAGAAAACCATTCATGTGGGGAAAATTAGTAATTGTGTTTTGTGTTTTGTTTTCATTTTCTCCCCAAATCTGAATTTAATATGAAACCACACCGGCACAAATTGGCAACAGCCCACACATAACAGAGATATATACACAGGCAGGCAAGAGAAGGCACAGGCTGGGATATGTTTACTTTCTTCTGCTATCATTTTACACTCAAATAAATAATACATACAAAGCAAATTTTATTCATATATTTAACAATTGGCAACAAACACTAGTGTGCTTTTCTTTTTTTTGCGCAAATCCAGGAATTATCACCAGTAACAAACAGCTGCCATGACATAAGCCTTGGTGTTCTTAGGGATAAAAGCCTAAGAACTTTTTTGGGCAACTCATGGAGGAAGAATTATTATGTTTCAAATTTGGATTCAAGAATTTTTTTGCAATTGCTACTATATTTACAAAAAATCCTGAAATTGTAAAATGAATTGATGATTGAAATGAAAATGACAAACATATTTCCCGACTGAAAAAAAAACCAAAAACGGAAAACTAAAATAACGTTAGTGTTAAAAATATACTTCCATTGACTTTTAAAGTGTGAGATTAATACAATTATTGTTCCAATCAATTATTAAAGATTATGTTGAAACATTTCAAAAATCCAAGTTCAGATTCTTTAAAAAAATTGGAGATTTTGTACTGGTAATTTTTGATACAGTATCTGACCCTTTCTCTTTCTCTTCCTTCTTCTATAATCTTTTCCACTTAGGGTTGAGCAAAATATTTTGACGCGTTTCGCAGTGAAAAAATGACTCTAATGTATAGTAAAAAAATTATTGGTGGTTTGAAAAAATGTTGGGGGGAAAAAAAAGCCCATTGACTTCAATGGGTTTGCCAAATTTTTTGCTGTTTGACAAATTTTTGACAAAGCAAAATGGGTCAGATTCGCCCATCACTATTCGCAGTTCCTTTTCTCTTTTTCCCGAAGTCCTTTTCTTTTCTATTACAAAATTAGTTTGAGGTCGTTCTATTAGCGTTGTACATCTATTTTTTTTCTTCGTTTTTTTGCATTGTTTAGGCTTTTAATATTTTTATAGTATAACATTGTTACTGTGTCAATCAAGATATGACTACCTCTGTACCAATGTTGTTTTTTTCTCTCCTACTAAACCTAAACCTTTTGCGATTTTGGTGTTTTTTATTGAGATTTTTCTAAAATTGTAGGGGATAAAATGTGTTCTCTTTGCTATTGACATATGATTGCTCCTATTAATCACAGAAAGAGGCCTCCAGTTGAAGCATCCAAATTGTATCAGATTAATACAATACCCTGGGACGTTTTCTTGTGAAGAAGACCTTTGATGAGGTCCTCATTTCCAGAACTTCACCAAATGTAAAATAGAGATAAAGATCCCCAGTGAGGGCATCCAGAGATACATATATGAAAAGCTGTAGGATCATAAAGTCCATCATGGTAGGTAGCACCAGCACCAAGAGAGATATTTATTGGATTGTATATCTGTGGAAGTGCCCCGCACAGTGTAAGTATTCAACAATAGATCCAAAAGAAATATCATTGATTCCTTTGTGGCAATGGAGAGATGCTTCCATGGTAACTACTACACGAAAATGAGCTTATACTAGGCACGTTGTGCTTTGGGAAGCCTGCAGGGCTGTGTTAAATAACCATGATAATAATATTAATGTTGAACTGAAGAGACTGTTGCCAGTGATCAACAGAGAACATGGTGAACATAATCTCTTGAATGTTGAACGCATTAAATTCAGGAGGGCACAATATATATATGTATATATTATATATGCAGTATTTATATTTATATAGCTGCGAAACATGTTGGCGCTATGTAAATACTTGTTAATAATAATAATGCAAGGAAATTCTTGAGTTAATACATGAAACGCATGATATGTGAAATGTAGCTTCTTTTAACAATAACATGTCCTTGTGATAATTGTAGCTTCTTTTACAATAACAAGTCTTTGTGATAATTTGAAACAGTACATATGTACGCAGCTAGCTGTCCCCTGAATAAATGACGTGAACGTGGGGCCAGATCAGCTGCAGAAAGATTGTAACATTTTACAGTATCTATAAAAAGCCAGATACTTTCTGTATTAGCAGGTCAACCTGCAGCTTACTTCTGTATTGCTTGTCCCCTCGCAGCGAGAATAAAACTTATCACATTCCTCTGAACCCTGAATGTCCTTGGCAGATTTTTCCTAACAAATAATAATAATAATAATAATAATAATAATATATTCAAAGTGTTTGGAAGATTTAACCAGCTGCTTTCACTGTGCTGATGGGTGGCAGTCTGGCAAAAATACAATGGTTTTCCTTCTGTGGAGAAACATCTATTTATTTGTCTGTGGGGCCCTGGCTGAAACTAAGTTGCAATCGCTTTAGCTATACCCCTGTCTAATGATCACTTTCCACCAAGGTTTACAAGTTGAATTTTTGAGACCTTTACCATCAGTTATTGATTATTCTATGTGTGGCTTTAATTAGAGACATGGGAAGTTGGGAGGTATTCTAACATCATTTCTGCTGAAGTACTGTAAAGACCTCAACCCCCCTGGCTAGATTCCAGCCCCCCAAAGTTCAGACGCATCAGTTGGTATATATGTAGGGGTCTGGTAAATAGTTTCCCCTTACATTGTTTAGTCCACTCAAGTTTGGCCATTAAGGGGCTCATTACTTCATAGAAGGAGAAAGGGCTCCTCTTCCTGTGTAAACTCTTGACTTCAGAGTTCCCTGGTTTAGCCACAAATCAACTATACATTAAGGGAATTCATTTGGTTCTTTTTGCCAGAGACTCCCTAAGGGGAAGTGTCTCCAGAGTGGAACTTAAGATAAGGATGTAGGATCTAGTGAGTGGTTATAGGTACCTCTAGGAGAGATACTTATCTTAGGGCTATTTAGCTAAGCAACTTTGGGCTCCACCAAGGAGTAATAGGGGGATTCGATTCCCGGTGGCATTGTTGCCCAGAGAGGGAATAAGTGTATAGGCTTTAGGAGCTAGATAATTCAATCTGGGTTCCACTCAAAGAGGAATTCCAAGAGAAGTAAAGAAAATCCTATGGGGTCTATTTTTTATGCTGTGTATTAAAAAAAATCTGGTGCAAGAAAAGACTCAATAAAATCATTAAAAAGTCTGAATCATACAATTTTTGGGGATTTGACGCCCAAAAACTCCGGATTATCGCCCAAAAACCACAAATTATTTAGATTATCGTACGAAACCCAGCGCAGATCATGATATCTTCCAACTGTAAACGAGACATCTGCCATATACTTCTACATGACTTCAGCAGTTTTGAGACAGAGTACTTTTTTATTCGGACTTTTAACACCATCGGGATTTAATAAATCACGAAAAATTTTAATTTTATTCTATGAAAAATGGAAAAAAAGTTTTTTCTCCTTTTCCCCCCGAGTTTAGTAAATAACCCCCTAAGTGGTCTTTAGAGGTGAATGCTATTCTCACCGTGCTATATCGCGAGTATGTAATAAATATTTGCAGCCTATGACCTCCTTTGTGGATTGTTCTCAATAAAACTCTTTCTGGTTAAGGTATAAGAACCACTGGCTCCCATTCTTGTGAAATACTAAAGATTGCAGTTTAATAGTACCCTGCCTTCAAAATACAGAGGGCTCGTGCCTGAAACAGAGAGTTCAGCAAATATAATGTAAACCTCATTGTTCTGGAGAAGAGGGCTGCTCTAATTTACTATAGTGTTGCATATAAAGAATATATACTATAGATATGTTTTAAAATTCTTATGCTTAATATCAGCAAACATCTGAATCCAATATAAATGACATTGAGCACATTCACTGTGGAACAGTCAGTGCTCACCATAAATGTTTAGTGTTACTACATTATGTTCTAACTGATCATGCATGCAGGATATTATACCTCCTACTGTCATTAATAATGAAATTAAAAGTCACCAAGGAACTTCCTTTACCATACAAAATGACTTCTAACATTCTTTATCATTGTTAATAGTAGGTATATTATCCCCCTATAAGGGGCAGTTGGGCACAAAATAAACATGATTTGGATGATTTATGAAGCAGCTACAAAGGGCAATTGCACTACTCAGTTTTACTTATTACAGGGGCTCTTTTAAAAGCACAAAAGCACATTGCCTTCAAAACGGCAGCAATACCTGTCAGAGCAACTCCGGCTGCTTGATAAATAGTGGGTGCCAGTCAGGTGACAGCACAAGAGTATCTACTCCGCAGGGCTTGTGCTAATTTTCTTGGCTAATTAGTGATAAATCCTCCTGCAATGAGAGCTTAGGTTATAGGCAAATGGATGTCAGTGAACAGCCTCAAGGTTTGTTTTCAAGAGTCATTGTGACCCTCTCAGCAGTAGCAGCTTATTGCTGAATGTTCTCCAGTAACTTCACATATTACACAAAGCCTTTACCCGTAGAATGAAAATACTCATAACCTGAGCTGAATGGGAAGGAAAGATTTAAAAACGAACTTGTACGTAAAACCTTTGTTTTAAAAGGATTCTGTCATGATTTTTATTTCTAAATTACACTGTTTCATTCCTGAACCAACAAGTGAATTTTTTTTTTGTAATATTGGTGTGTAGGCAGCCTTCTCAGGTGATTTTGCCTGGTCATGTGCTTTCAGAAAGAGCCAGCGCTTTAGGATGGAACTGCTTTCTGGCAGGCTGTTGTTTCTCCTACTCAATGTAACTGACTTAGTCTCAGTGGGACCTGGATTTTACTATTGAGTGCCGTTCTTAGATCTACCAGGCGGCTGTTATCTTGTGTTAGGGAGCTGTTATCTAGTTACCCCCCCCATTGTTCTGTTGTTAGGCTGCTGGGGGGGGGAGGGGGGTGATATCACTCCAATTTGCAGTACAGCAGTAAAGAGAGAGCAGTAAAGAGAGACTGAAGTTTTTTTAGAGCACAAGTCACATGACAGCTGGGAAACTGACAATATGTCTAGCCCAATGTCAGATTTCAAAATTAAATATAAAAAAATTCTTTGCTCTTTTGAGAAATGGATTTCAGTGCAGAATTGCTGATTAACTGATGCAGTTTGAAAAAAAAAACATTCTTTCCCGTTACAGTATGCCTTTAACATCTAAATACCCTCGCCAAATCCCATCATTAGTTCCAACTAGTGATGGGTGAATAAATTCGGTTGGCGCAAAATCCGGAGCGAGTTTCGCCGTGAAAACTCCCACAAAAAATATTTTGGACATGCATCCAAAAAACCGCTGCGCATCAACACTATTCGGACGCCCATTGACTTTAACGCCGGCATCAAAATTGATACGGGCGTAAATTTTTGAGTTTCACAATTTTCTTGCGAATTTTTTGGCATTTTGCAAATTTTGTGGGAAACGCGAGAAATTACTGGTTTCAACCAAATGTGGCGGGAAAATATGGCTTTGTTGAAGCTTTCCGGTATTCGCTAGGTTATATATTATACATAGAATACTGTATTAATGGTGCAAGTAAATTTCAATCATTGATTTTCACTCATTTGTTTATGTTTATAACAGCATGACAAAGAAAACACAATAAAACTGAAATGGGCTATCATGTATCACCCTACTTTTAAAAATGAATTCCATAGTTATCCATGTTAAAACAATTATAATGTTTTAAGATTATTACTGCTAATCCAGTTTACCAAGTCACACGACTATAAACCTAACTTTTGAACCCAAGTACAATGTGCAAAGTGCTAAAATGGATCTAAATCAACATGATTTTTGGATCTCCAATGCAAAAGTTCCCCAGAATACCAATATCATTGTGGGCCCCAATACTGTATGCAGGGGTAGATTGATGTACATGTGCCCCAGTTTGATCAGGGGCCCATCTTTTTAATTTTATTTTAATATTTATTTTAATTTGTGCTGCTTGGTTTAGTCAGGCACACCTACTGGGAGAAGAAGGCTTGTGCGTGCGTACACCCAGATATGTGCAGGTACACGCCTAACACATCCCGGTGTAGAGAGCTTGGGTGCAGGGGTGCCTGAATCTGCAGACACCGGACCCAGCAATAGCCTAGAAGGGGAGCCTGTGGATGTAGCCTGGGGGCCAGAAGCGTTTCGGCATTCGAAATGCGCCCCCCCTGCCGGTCATGCTTACTTTAAGCCGGCGCCGGCAGGGGTCCGGGGGGCTCATCACTACCGTAGAGAGCTAAATTGCACTCACTGCACTAGAAAACCCAAATTTCTGGTTTAAAAAACAGAAATTCGGTTCTTAAAGTTACCGGGAGCAGCTTTTTGCGGCCCCTGGTAACTTCTGGGGAGCTGCCGCCTGAGGCAAGGTGCTCCACATCTCATTAATCTGCCATTGATTGTGCTGTAGTGATGGGCGAATAAATATGGCAGGCGCAGATTCACTGGGAATTTCCATGTTTTGCCGCCTGCAAATAAATTTAGTGAAACTAACTTGAAAATTTGCCGGTGAAAAAATCAATTGCGCCGAAAAAATTTGGGCATGTGTCAGAATAGTCGCATGCATAAACATTGTCACACGGCAAAATTATTCGGATGCCCATTGACTTTAATGCATTTGGCCGAAATAGGAGCGTGTATAACAATTGTTGCAGGCATCGAAATTGACGCGCGTCAAAATAATTTTGAAGCACATTGATTTCAATGCATTTCGCAAATTTTATGCCGTTTCACAAATTTCACGGGAAATTCGAAAATTCTTGGGCAAAGCAAAACAGAACAAATTCGCCCATCACTACTGTGCTGCAAGATGTGCTCAATTTACCGATGTGGAAGCAAATTAGTGTCCACTTTTTTAAAACATGTAGCAGTTGCACCAGAAGGATTTTTAACTGGATTGGTTAGGAATAAAGCCATGATTCGCTAGGTGCAAGTTGGAAAGAGCAACACAATAAGGGATCTATTTAATTATTTTTGTATGTAAAAACAGTGACCAAATACACAACATATTTCCATCTGACCACCAGGCATCGCTGTGTAAAAAAAAGGGCATATTTATCAAGCTGTGTCTTCATTTTTGCCACACAAGTTTTTCCCCATATACAATAAAATTCTGGTGTAGAAACTAGTGGCTGCTTGAATAGGATGCATTTTTTTAACGCAGTTAAACGTGTTTTTTTTTTTTCATTCCAAAACCAACCCTCAATTCTATTGATATAGTAGCTAAATACACATCAAGTGCAAAAAATGCAGCATACTGCGTCTAAACAAGCGCAATAAAACGCAAATGGAGTAAAATGCAACTCCGAATGCTCATGAGTACAACAGGCAGAGGCAGAATTTGTTTTTTGCGCTCAAACATTTGTTACGTACTAGGTAAATAAAAAATGAATCAAGGTTAGGGAAATGTTTGGTGCTTGTGATGAAGATCCCAACATGGGATGTAAATGTTTTGAATTTAAAAAAAAATACATATTCTTTATGAACCCCTTGAGTACAACTCTCTCCTTTTTAATACCTATAATTATGAAAGAAAAAGAAAAACAAGTTAATGCATTCAGTGTCAGACTGGCCCAGCAGGACACCGGGAAAAAACCCAGTGGGCCCCGACCCTCATGGGCCCCTTTTCCAGATGACCCCTCAGGCGGCAGCGCCCCACTAGGTACCAGGGGCGGCAAAAATGCCGCTCCTGGTACTTTAAGAGCCGAATGTCAGTTTTTCAAACTGAAAATTAGGCTTTTCTAATGCAGAGAGCGCAATTATACTCTCTGAACTAGTGTCCCGGCCTCTCTCGCCGGAGGGGCCAGAATCGCCCCTGTGATCCCTCTCCAATTGTTTGGCGATGCGCATCGCTGTCAGCACATGCGCGCTGAGCGTCCCTGTATGCGCATGCGCATGATGATATGCATGCATGATCGCCTCCATGCGTGTGCGCAAGAGGCACATTAGAGTAGGGGGGCGGGGGGGGCCCTGGACAGCAGTCCCAGTGGGCCTCGGGCCCCCCAGTCCGACCCTGAATGCATTAGTTGCATTAGTTGTCGAATGGGATTAGTGCATGCATGAACTCCTGGCATTTCATAGGATTTCTTATCACTGTATTCCATAAAAAGTTTATTTGACTTTCTTCAGTAACTTCAGAACAAAACTAAAAACGGTGTCATTGTCCTCCCGGTTAATCCTGCAATGTTATGCTGTAGTTCACCTTTAAATTAGAATGGCTAATTCTAAGATACTTTTCAATTGGCCTTCATTTGGTTGCTATGATGATTTGGAACCTAGCAACTGGACTGCTGAATTTTTAGAGGTTTTTTAAAACAATTGCTACGATAAAAAAAAGTCTCTAAAAGTCCAAATGACAATAAAATGTCCCAATAGGATCAGGGCAGCTCCCATTTATTTCTATAGCACCTAGTTTTGTGATTTTTACACTTTATAAATCTCAAAAACAACTTTGCATTTTTAGAGAAAAATATAGAAAGTCAAATGTTAAAACATAGACCCCCCTTAAAGCTTTTTTAGGCGCTATACCATTGTAGTTATACATTTTTATAATGGCTGCTTAAACAGTATAGGTGTAGCCTAAATGAACACATACCAGCTTGGGTACAAGTTGTAGATTAGTTTCCCATTCTCTATTCTTTATTTCTGATATTATGTACAACTCCCTTTAATGTCATTGTTTCCCGTATTAAATACATATTGTTACAAAAAAAAAAAAATACAACCCTTGGGGCGAAGCTACACGGTACAGAGAATTGTAACTGACAGAAAGAAATTAGGGTATGAATGTTATGAAAGTTTGGAGGTGAGCAATACTGAAAGCTTCCCAGCAGTTTGATATTTTTGCTGTTTATTAAAACTTTCCTAATTGTCAGGAAAGTTTTTTTTCATGAATTAACACATGTATATAATCTGTCTCTATCTCTATTTATATATTTACCTGCTTTGAGTAGATGAGTCTCATTCTTTTCTGTGGAATGACTGGATCCAATGCCTATTGCCTGCGGGGAGAAGGAGACTTCAGCTCTTTTAGGTAAAGGAGTCTTGCTTGTTCCGGAATGGAGAAGACAATAAACCAAGGGGATTGAGGGTACAGGTCAGGAATATTGGTAGTAAATCTGGTAGGAGGCAAGTTCAGAGGAGTGGGGGCCAGCAGAGTTGTAGGTCTTTTTTACCTGTGTACAGTCAGGGAGCAGAGTCCCACCTAGCCATCCTTGGAGCTTGAATGGTATTGGAGAGGGTCTATCTGTGTTAGGGTTACCATGTCACAACTAGTGTTTGAATTCTTGCTAAAGGTTTGGGGCTAGGCTCCATTGTTGGCACATAATGGGTGGTCCACTCTATGGCAAAGAGTCCTAATTGAGAATGGTGATGATGTGTGCCTGCTCTCACTTGCCCACTCAATGCTGCGCAGAAGGCAGGCAGCCACCCTGGGCTTTAGGTTGACAAGTGTGGACATTATTCATTTTTTAAATTTGTCTAAAGTTGCACTTGAAATTCTATTTGTCCATGTATCTCTGAGCTGTGGCCTGTTACATCTAGGGTTGCCACCTGGCCAGTATTTTAACAGCTTGACCCCAATGTTATTAATATGGAAAAAAGCTAAATATATAGGAAGGCTAGTATTTTTTTCCAAAAAAGGTGGTAGTTACATCCCAACCTAGACATCACCATTGTCTTTGTGGAGGGGCTTGTAGTTTGACTTATATGTGGGGATCTGCCCTACTGATACTGCACAGTGAAGGATTCATATAATTACATGTATAGGATCCATTATCCAAAAACCTGCTATCCAGAAAGCCAGACTCCATTATTCAGATTTTTTGAAAATGTTTTAGTTTTTCTTTCCTCTGTAATAACAAAACAGAGGTGGTGTACTTGATCCTACCTAAGATAATGCTACTTCTTTTTTCATTCTGTCACAATTCTTTTATTTACACAAAAAGATAAAATAACGGCACCATGATTTTTCTTGTCTCTTGCTTGAATAACTGGTGATACTTTACTTGGATTGTTTATGGCTGTGTTGGCAAGGCCATGTGTTTGACAGTCCTGAGTGGATTTATGAGTCGGCTTTCAGTTTGCATTTAGACCCAGACACATTGCTGACACCACAGTGCTGTGACTCTGTATTATTGAACCATCACAAGAAGAAAGAAGAGAACAAATATTTACATTATACAGTCACATGCCTTGAATCTCATTAGGAAGTAGAGTCCTGCATTGGGTCGGGTACCCACAAAGCTGGAAATAGTGGTAGGCAGAAGAGGGATGTGTCTAGGGTGCACTGGTGGTGTTGAGGGGGGGGGGGGGGTAGGGCCTGTACCTATTCTGCCTTTCTTCCCTTGTTCTATACCTTACTCTGGTGTTTGATGTTTGATTTGGAAGGGAAGAAGATACCCAAGTATTTATATTCTTAGAGAACTTACATACAGCATAGATTTTTTGCCAGATGGATGCTGAGCCAAAGGGATGACTAGGGGGGCAATTGGGGACCCTCACTTTTAGGACTGGCACTGTGTACCCTTGGGTAACATGTAACTTATAAAATGCAGATGTGGGTGCTGGTTGGTGGGTCTGTGCCCTCACCTTTTGGCACTGCATCGGCTCACCATGGGTTACCCACAGAAAAGTGGGTATTACTTACAGATGTGAACTGGTCAATTGCAGGTCTTAATATAAGCAAGTTCTACTCCTTTTATGCTGCTTTTACCCCTCCCACTTCTGATGGCATCACTTTTGGTTTAATAGTAGTCAGCGAGAAGTGGATCAGGTTGTGAGTCAGTTAGTGGTCCCATGGGAAGGGTCAGACTGGGGCATTCATGCCCCCCCGTATTGCTCACTATGTCATGTTGCTTGGCCTACCATGTACCTCCCAACTCCTTAACTACACACCTGTGATCAGGGGAGACGGAACAGTCCATTCGGGCACACTGGGGCACACTGGATTTTTTTGGATTTCGGATGGTGGTGTGCACCCAGGCATGAAACAAGACTCTAATCATGAGTGCTGATTCTTTGGAGAGCATGTATATACAGGTATATAAAAAAATAACTAAGTACATAGGACTATATAGTAAACACTGAAGAGACAAATGATGGTTGCCTTGTGGTAACCTCTGAGTCCTGACTGGTGTAATACTCAAGTGCCCAGACCAGCTAATGCTGAGCAAGAATAAAGTTAAGACTGCCATATGAGCACCTTCAGCTTTGCCCAGGGCAAGTAAATACTGATATATGTCTATAAATAAGATATATAATTATGGATGCGCATCAAAGAAGAAGAGGTTGCCCCTTGAATGACACATGTTGGATGATTGTAAAGTAGCTTCACACTGCGCTGCTCGTTAATATGCTTCATTACACATTTCCCCAACACAATTATGTGGCTCCTTTGTTCATTGCTGTTTTATCTTTATGCTTATTTATATCCCTATTTATATCATTTTTTTTAACCCTTCCCCTGATCTGTTTATCACCCCTTTACTCTCCATCAATATTTCTCTTTCTTCCCGTGTCTTCCTCCCATCCTCTTACCTTTCAGCAAAATCTCGTAAATAATTAAAAGAGAGACTTAAAAAAAAAGAAAATCCCATAGAGATGACAGAAGGTTTTAGTTTCCATGGCTACCTCTTTCCTGGGGCATGCAGGCTTTATTTTAGCTCTGAGCAGCGGGGGACGGGAACACAGGGGCAGAGATACACAGAGAAACCTCTTCGGCTGCTGACGGTTAAAATATTCGCCACTTCTTTGGCTGCAAAGTGGTGCTGGGGAATATTGACACTAGAGTGAATAAAATGCATGTTACACAAAGGGATTCTCCTCTCCACTTATGGGGGTAAATTAACTAAGCCGCAAAAATTCACCAGCGAAGGCTTCACAGCCATTGCAACACTTCGGCAGATGAAAATTCGCTCAGACAACGCTAATTTACTAAAATGTGAAGTTGCGTCCAGGGCTCCAAATGCTGGCGAATTCTCACTAGCGTTACTTCGGCAATCAAAGCGAAGATGCGCTAGCGTTCAATTCTGCCTATCGCAACTTTGTTAGAGGTCTTCGCTCAGGCTAATTTGCATACGGCGGGAAATTATAAAGTTGAATGGACTTATATTTTGCAGCAAATATATTACATTACACAAGTCATGGGAACCTTAATAAAGAAAATAGAGTTGTTATAATGCTCTAGATATGAGGCCCAGTGTATAGTTAATGTTCCATAGGTTAGAAAATGTATGGGGGAACCCGGTTACCCAAAAAATTTTTTCAAGGACTTTTGCAGGCTATCACTCTGAAAAATGGAAAAGACGTCAACGTTTTTTGGGACTTTTCCACTAAAAATATGATGTAAGTAACAGAAGATTGAGGAAGATCTATGCACTCCAATGCACTTAGCCTGGTATGAGCTGGCAAAGGCAAGTCTTGCGAAAGAGGTAACGTTCAGTAAAATCCGCATCTTACTGAATTTGCGGAGTAACATCCATTCGCCAGAGCCAAAATTCACCTGTTGATAGAGTGCGAATGAGCGCTAGCGTCTGTCTCTTTCGCTAGCGAGGTTACGCCTATGCCTGAAAGCAGTAACGCTGGCGAAACGTCGCCAGCGTTAGTTACTTCGCCCTTTAGTAAATCTGTCCTATAGAGTTCAAAAGTCTTTATCCAACTGAGAGACAATTAGCAAAATGGGAATCTTTATCAACTTGAAAGATATGGAGTTTTCAGAAATTAAAAAATTGTAAAAACTGCGACAATGAAACAACACGTTTTCCTCTGTTTTGCCTTATAGAGTGTTGAAGTCAAGTCCTGTAATAACAGGTCCATGAAAAGAGAAAACATGCTTTATTATAATCTCTTTCAATGAGGCACGTTACCTCCCTTATAACTAAATGTAAAACAGCTGAGACTGCTCTTCTGAACACTTTAGAAATTGACTGTTATTATTTTCATTTCGTTTTTATGAGAACACTGAGCTACAGAAGTGAGCAGAAAAGCATCAAGAGACTCTTCTTTGATTGGTTTAAGCTTTCACTATTCTTTCCAGCTGCCACAGGGGGTGCTCCTCTTATACACTGATGGTATTAGTGGTGAACAAGTGTTAATATCATGAAATCTAAAAAAACAAACAAATAAAATTATGTAAATTGCAAATGTCCTCATTAGAGCTAAGCAAGTTCTTTTATTAAGCAAAATATTTTTTTTGTTGACATTTCTTTGAGGACATCAAGCCATACCACCGGCCATCGTGTATCATTCCATTAACCTAAAAAATACTCAAATTCAAAATTGATGAGGTTTGCTAAATTAATTCCTAAAGTAATTAAATTATGTGCTAATTAATTGTTACGACAAGATCAAATAATTAAATTAAATGCTACTCAGAGTATAAATCAATTAATCAGTCACCTATCACCAAAAACAATAATAGTGGACTACTTAAGTGCAAATTATACACAAAGTGCTTGTGCAATAAATAAGGTAGATTACTTGAGGATTCTATGAATAAATAATTCAATCACAAAAAAGGATCAATGACCATAAATAGGGGTAGGGTAAAAAGCACCAATTGGCTACAATCCATAAAATAGTAAGGAGAAAAGTAAGGAGAAAATTAGGAAAAATTGGAAGGTGGAGTTGTCACGTAATCTAACTACCTAATTGATTTCTATGACCTGGGACACCACAAAGTTGTAGGCAGGACAGGGTAACCGGGACTGTGGCCTTGGTAATTACACTTGCCCTATGTTTGATAAGAGGCTAATCAAACCCTAAAAAGCCACAAATCCATGGCCCCTTAGAATTGAAGGAAGGGTTGAGGAGTTAGAGAAAGCAGGGATTATGCTAAACGCTTAACCCTACACCCACAGAGAACCCGGCCAGACAGAGATTGAGAGATAAATAAGAATAAAAGATTGTTTAAAAAAATAGGGAAAACGCCAACGCATTTCGCTTAGAAGCTTTTTCAAGGCACAAGTCTGCCTTTTTATCATAGCATCCTAAAACAAAAAGAAGCTTGTGAGAGAAATGAACCTGAATAAACTCAGCCATCATTAGCACATATTGGCTAAATTGTTATAAAGTCCAGTATACCAACCAGTTTGATGACTGTGTTCCTTTTCAAGAACACTATGATGATTACATGCGCCTTTTTACTTACACTGCAATATTTACTATTCTCTTCACTGGTAGGCTGATAAATTGCAGATGAAGCAAACTTTATGTAGACATCCTCCTCCATGTCATTCCACTTCAACTGATCATCCCACCTTTTCCACTGAAGAACCATGTTTGCTCCACTTGTAAATGTGCCTCTATTTACTCAGGTTGCATGTTGAGGAGTGACGTATGCGGAGTTGTCATTTTGTAACAACCTGCTTGGAGCTGAACCAGGGACTTAGTGTTTCTGTGGGGTCAGCATTACCACTGTTCTATGTGAGCAGACAGCTAAGGGTCTGCTTCACTCCTATTAATTCTGTGTAATTGAAAGTAGGATTGGCTTGTTTCACTTGTTGTCAATCTGGCCACAGGTGATCAATGTTAAGGTGGCCATACATGGGCAGACAAAGCTGCCGATATGACAGCTTATCTGCCCGTGTATGGGGGCAGCCAACGGGTCTTCCTGATCGATATCTGGCCACGATATCGATCGAGAAGGATTGATTTTTAACCGACTGACCCGTCGGAGCCCCTTGGCGTATCGTAATTTGATCGTTCGAATTACCCCTGATATAGCCATGCCGTTAATGGCATATCGGGGAAAGGTCTGCTCGTTTGGCAATGTCGCCAAGCGAGCGGATCTTTGAGTCTATGGCCAGCTTAAGCCATTAAGATGTCTATAAAACCCCCTACACTGGACTGACTCATTGCCCAACATAGGTCTATTCTCAATAGTTCCTGGGTGTGAATGTCTGATTATCTGATCCTGACCTTGTCTGTTGGACCACTCTTCTGGATCCTGACTTTGTACCGTCTTACTGGTTTTGATCCTGTACTGAACTGCACTGTTTGGTCGGTACTGTACTAAGCCTGTTCCATGACTACTCTCTCAGTTCCCTGTTCCTTCTGTATATGTTACGGTTTCCTTCCTGCTCAAAACATTCTCCTTGGTCCTCTAATTTTAAGATCTGAGTAGTGGAGGGCTCCTTGCCAAGTGACAGGCGGTTGTTATAGGTGGAAGCATGAGGACTGGGACCTTGGAGTTTGTTCTGGGTTTTGGGATACAATACGTGACACATGTTCCTTAAAGCATTAGCCAACCAGTGCTGAAGTGCAGAAGAGGAACACTATGGCTGGAGAACCTATGCTACAAGTAAGTCAGCTCCGAAAGCAGTCCGTCTTTATTCCTCCATTCTGGTATCTACAGTACGCGTTTCGATCCCCATCCTGACGACAATTCACTGTGTATCGAAGCGCGTAGATACGAGTACGGAAGAATTAAACTTCTAAACAATGCGATCTCTTGGCTTAAGCTGGCCATACATGGTCACATTTTATTTGTTATACGGCGAACATTTTGGATATGGATTGTACGTTTTAATACAATGATCTGAAACTAACATTCAGATTTCAGTTGTAGGAAAAACAACAATGTTCTGGCCATAAATTGACAGACAACAATCGTACATAAGTCATACCCCAGAAATATTGGTGACAGTCACTCATGGACAGTGGCGTAACTACCGGGGGAGCAGGGGGTGCGATTGGGCCAGTGCCCGCATCCCCTCAGAGCCCCCCGGCAGTTTGCTCGCCGCTTATTCCGGCCAGTTCCAGGCGTACGGAGGGGGGCGGGGGCCTGGCTGCGCGTCCTGCGCCAGGGGCCGCCCCCCCTCTAGTTATTAGACATGGCAGCCCATTGGAACTGCCTGGCATATTTAAGCATGTTCTTATGCATGAAGGATCAAGATGAAACATTCCTCTGGAATTATTTGATTTCAGTACTTTTGCTTCTAAAATAAGTGCTTTTATTTAGAGCTGGCCAAACCCCTTTCAGTGTAATGATTTGCTGGGACATAATTACAAGTTAAGAAAGTTCCTGCAGCAGTTTTGTTTTTCAGTATATCTAAAGAAAATGTAATAAAATCTGATTTTGAACAAGGGTGGAGTATTTAAAGTTTACATTAACTGGACAATTAAAGCTGTCACTGACCTAATCTATGTTTCCCATTTTCTAGTACAGGACAAATAAAACCATACTGAAATATTTTTATAATATTTTCTATGTCCATCTTATGGGGAATTCCATTTATGGTTCTCTGCTCAGTGGAGGAGGGTGAAATTCTATTTGCAGAGGCTACTAATATAAAACTTTTAATGGAGACTATTTGGAGTATATATAATTAAATATGAATATATAGCAGTTAGTTTATTTTTGGAAGGGTTTGGCTTCCTTAAATCTTCATTATTTCCAGCCATGAGGTACATGCCCCCAGTTATGCTATAGAACATCCCTGGATTATTATTTATTAGAATACATGCACAGTTCACACCAGTTCGCCGGGCACAAACACACCAATTCACTAATATGTGGAGTTTCGGCTTGGGCGCCGAACGCTGGCGACTTTTCAATATCATTACTTCGGCAGTGCAAGCATTTCTCAGCGAAGATGTGCTAGTGTTTGTTTGTGAAAATTCAATAGTGAGCTTGCACATGCACTTGCTTTTATACTGAATTACTTATGAGACAGGGGACCAGGGAATGTGCATTCATTAATTAGCCAAATCAGTAGCCCTTCCATTATATTTAAATACACTTTAACTTTTAGCACTTCACCTGGTCTGAAGTGACAAAGTCAACTCTGGCCAAAAAGGTTACGTTCAGTAAAATCTGCATTTTACTGAATTTGTGGAATAACGACCTTTCACCAGAGTGAAAAGTCGCCTGGCGATAGAGAATGCGAACGAAAGCTAGAGATGGTCTGTTTTGCTAGTGAATTGGCGCCTGCGCCTGTTAGTGAATTTGCGATGTCCCTGCGGGTGACAACACTGGTGAATTGTCGCTAGCATTAGCCACTTTGTGCTTTAGTGAATCTACCCCTCAATGCTAATGGCTGTGTCTTTCTCTAGATCCAAAGCAGCTCAGCTGAATGAAAGGCTAAAGAGTAGCTAAGTGTGTTTGAAGTGGTTGTGGTTTCCTTGTCTTCTCATTTTGAAGATATTTCCTATACATTCTGTCTGACCCATAGAAACTGCTGCACTTTGGTGGGTTTTTTTTTTACCTGAGGAAACAACAACCCGACAGCAAATATAATCACGCAAGCCACACATTACAATTAAACATTTCTTGAAAATAGAATCTTACAGAATGGCCTGTTATTTGGCAAATGGATCTTTGAAAAAAAAGGAACATTTTGCATATAAAATGTATCGCCTGGAATGTAATGTATCAAGCATAACATTACTGATAATGCTTGCCCAAGGAGGAGATTTTCCTTTTTTTTCCTTTTTTTTTTTTTTTTTTGTTTATTTGTGTTATCATCTGTTGGTTTACGTTTTTCCTACTTATGCTCTGAGGTCGCTTCCTATTCTGGGGCGTGATCCTGGTTAAGCTATGTGCCTTACGATCGTACCAATTGTGTGAAATGACACAGGTTTATTGGTTGTATACTGTTGATTATATGGTCAACGGCAATGTGAAAAACCAATGCTTTCTGTAACAGAAAATTTGTAACTTCAAAGCTTTCTTGTACATGATAATGTGAAAAATCAATAAAGAGAAAGTTAAAAAAAAAAAAACATTACTGATAATGGAAAGCAGCCCTTAATCCATCAAGTAATGAAGATTTATATTCTGCAGTGTTGTTAAATCTTAAGTGTGTTTTACAGACTTCTGTAAGAACGGAACGAATCTGCAGTGCTAAGACTGTCCTCAGTTTCTATTGAATAAATTCCACAGGCAGAACCAACCAAGGGAACCCAGTGCTAAGAGGCGCTTACTTTATGTTCTATAGCTTAGAGCGCCTACTTAGGGATTGGGTATAGATTCAGCCTTAAGGAACAGGATTGTCCTATGGGGAATCAGCTTATCAACCATTGTTCTCCCTGTTCCCTCTCTAGTTAGTCCCCTGGTAAATTAATATATAAACATAAAATGTGTTATAGGCACCATGAAATACAACATTAACATTTCAGGATAGTCTAAGATGTTCTTCAAGTGGTGCAACTAGGGTTGCTTTCTCCGCAGAGCACAGACATTCTGGGAGGTACAGTAGTGATACATTATTGCTGTATTGCCAGATTGTCACCCTTTATAAGCTGTAGAACCCAAGTTGATGGCACCCATTTCTTGGCACCTACTGGTTCTGTACATGCAAAATAAAGTTCCAAACCTACCCATTAGAAGGAATGAAGGAGCATCAACTGGATGTACGTACCTGAGGCAGCAGGACACTTAAGGTGGCCATACACGGGCAGATAAAGCTCGTTTGGACCAATTTGACATCTTATCTGCCCGTGTATGGGGGCTGCTGACGGGTCTTCCCAATCGATATCTGGCCACGATATCGATCGGGAAGGTTGGATTTTTACCCGACCGACTCGTCGGAGCCGCTTGGCGCATCGTAATTCGATCGTTCGGCCATACGGCCGAACGTTCGAATTACCCCCGATATAGCCACGCAGTTTAGAGGCATATCGGGGAAAGATCCGCTCGTTTGGCGATGTCGCCAAACGAGCGGATCTTGGAGTCTATGGCCACCTTTACAGATGAGGCCATTGGGATTTCACATTTTGAAAATCCCAGTGTCCAGACACCATTTTTTAAAGTGCCTCTAGATTGCACTCTAGCACCATCTAGAGGCAGGATATAGCACAAATGACAGTGTGACAATATGTGAAGAAGAATTGCTTCTTCTGTAACTGTCCAGTCACTACACTGGTCATTTCTTAGTAGTCCTTTAAGATATAAAGGCCGTTCATAGGGCTCTCCAGAGGACAGTGCCATGTGCTTTACTGCTTACGCAGCCTTGTGCTTCCCAGGAAGAGTTGGCTTGCTTTGCTACTGGGATTTGGAATGCTCTCAAGCTACCAGGTATTTCTGGTTTTTGGAGTATGTAGACCCAAAAAAGCAATGTAGAATCTAACAGTGCCAGGAGGAGAAGCATATATGCTCACACCAATGGCTTAGAAACAATAGGAGAAAAAGAATAAATAAAAATTGGCTTCCACTGCTAATGATTTTGGACAGCAGCAGCGGTAGCACATCCGGCACACTTGTTGTCTTCGTTAGGTGAAAGAGAAATGAATTATTACAGCGGCTGAGTTACTGCTGCATAAATTGAACCAACCATTGCTCGGCTTTAACCCCACACGTACCAAAAAGGACTCTGTTACTTGTCCATGTCAAACCTTCTCTGAAACCCATTGGGTTAATCTCATTCGAAAGCCTCAGCTGTTCATCACAGTTTGAATTAGAGAAGATAATGGAGGCTGCAATCCACAAGTCATAAGGGGGATGTTTAGGTGAAATTGCTCCTTCATTTTATTTACAGCAAACTTGTCATTTGAAGTTGCCTTTTAAACAAAGGTTCTGAAAGGGCTGTTTACATTTCCCAGTGGCTGTTGCTTTTATCAAGCTTCTGCAGGGGACTTGGTGTTCCGCGGCGCCAAGGGAGAGAGAGGAGGAGAAGGTTAGCTGAAAGTTATTTACCATCTGAAAACTAGTTTGTTCAAAGCCCTTTATTAAAGAACCACCGAGCATTGGATCAGAGAGTTACAGACTGGGCACGCAGAAATGATCTTTCAACAGGTTCAGTTGTCTTCTTTCAATGAAACACAGGTATCCGAACATCACTTGTTCCCCATTATAAACACTGGCCAAGGGTGGGTACGGGAATTTCTCTTTCTATGGCTGACAATCATTTTATTGGAAATAAAAAATGTCTTAAAGAGATCATGGTAATTCTGCATTCTGCAGTGCAATATTTATTTCCTTTGCTGTGCCCACTATTGTCTAACACCAAATCCACTGAAAATGTACGAAATCCATTGAAACCCATCCAAACTCATATATTTGAAAAGAGTTGTAGTGTATCTTAAAATGGATATATTGTATATTGTATTGTAAGCGAATTAACGAAACAAAAACCAAACATTGCAAATAGGTTTGTAGACTACGAGTTGCAGCACATTTTGAAGATATGACAACGGTGCACATTTACCCTGTGGATTATTTCTGACACTGATGTCTGAAACAGTCATTTGGAATCATGAGAATGTCAGGCCCCATTTTAATCAGCTGGAAGAACTCTACAACAAATTACCTTAGATGATAAGAAACCCTTTCCTCTTTTCAGAAGACAGACTTACTGATTGTCAGTTTTTAATACAATACATTGCAGTCGGAAGATAATGGAATAAGGTCAGTTCATTTTCAGGCCACCCACATAACATGTAATGTGTAATAAAACCTTGGGTTGTGCTAAGACACACCTTAGATTGATGTCACAAATATGAGACAAATATAAACCATAACCGTGGTTATTCATGACAAGACAGCAGTCAGAACTAAAACCATTAGATAATGAGAAATTTTAGGGGTCATTAACAAATGCACCCACATCTGCCATTGCTCTACACATACAAATGTAGGATGCAAAGTGCAATGTCATAGCCAAATAATGTTGTTTTATGTATGATGTAGCAGTTTCCCATAATACTGTGCTCTGAGTTGTCCCACCGCAATTGTGCCACTGTATCAGAACAGATGCAAATGTGCTTTTATTGTAATGCAAATCAGGTGAAATTTGTGTTGAGTCACTTCTGGACTCGCTGGTCAAAACTGTGTTTTCCATCCAATATCCTGGTCTCAAATCTGTTGTGTTTATTGTTGCAACCCACTGTGTGAACCCTGAAGCAACTCTTAGAGAAATCTTGGTTGCACTCCATACACTTATTTTTGCAAACCTCGTGGAGCTACTCCTGGAGATTTGGGTGCTCTCACAGAAAAAACAGGTGCTTGACCCATTTATTCAGCCATTACCAGCTCAATTTTTTTGGAGTCTCTACCTCCATTTGTCTTGATGATGGTGAGGCGGAGACTCCACAAAATATTGAGGTGGCAATGGCTAAATATATGATTTAAGCGCCTGCATCAATATCATTATTTGTGATTCCTACTGAACTCTGGAGCTACCTCTAGCCAGATTTTCCCAGGATCCATATGTGCAATTGTGCACTATTCATCGGAAGAGGTGCAGGAGCGTGCTTGGACAAGTACAGTAATAACACGTCAAAATGCGCTCTCCATTGGGTCCATTATGGAGCACCAGCACTTGCAGTTGTGTTTGTAAATGACCCCTTATATTTCTTATTATTATAAGAAGATCAGTTACTGATGTTCTGGTCTGTGAATTTATTCATATTTCTTAGTGTAAAATAAAGGAATTTACGTGAAGGCATTCTCTGTAAATTAAAAGTACCAAAATCAGGATCAACATCTTTCCTTCTCCACCAAACATTTGTATTGCCTCATAAAGACGTCTTTTATAATACAAACTTTGAAGAAGTCCCAAGCAAGAGTAAAAATAAATTATATAAATAAAATAATTTATAATATACTATATGTAATAGTTTCACAGGCTGGTTACAGTACAGCGGTTCCTCCCCACACAGAGAGCTCAACTGCTTTACCTCTTAAATCCCCAGTTGCATTGCTTGGCTGGCTCACACAGTGAGGTAATGTAGCGTTTCCTGCCGGTCTGTTTGAGAGCCATAAGGCTTTTTATCCCCTGTTGCAGAATTAAAAAATCATCCCCAGAAGATTTATCCTGCCATACACCCAGAAAAAGTCTCATCTGTTTCGTCGACTGTTATTGCCAAAATCCGCATTTCCTGAGACACTACTGGGTGGTAACCCCTTTTCCATAGTTGGTAACTTTTCGGTACTGCTACTATTCTCTTGGTTTTCTGAGGGACTAGAAGTTTGGTAAAAATCCATCACCCAAGATGGCATTGAAAGGAAGCCCTGTTGATCAACAGTGTAAAATTGCTTTGCTCCTCTTACCCTAGAAGGAGCAACAGAAAGACTATTGACACTGCTGCATTTTTTAATCGTACCCCCGGGTGGTGCTAAAGAAGGAGTCGGTGAAAAGAGGGAGGTCAGAGATAAGCTGCTAAAAGTCTCAGAGGGCTCGTTTGCACCTCGCAGGCTTCCACCTGCCCCTTCTTCATCAGAAGGGTCCATGGAATCATGAAGAGTACATCCAGGACTAGTGCTCCCACCACTGCTATGGCTCCGTTGATGACGTCGAACGTTCTGAAGGGCAAAGCTAGGGCGGTTACCCCTCCTTTGAATCATGGATAGAGATGTTATAGGTAATGGAGTATGGTGCGATGCAGGTGTTGCACGGAGATCTGGGAGGTCCAATGTGCACTGTGGCGAGTCACTAAGATTTAGGCTATCTTCCAATGTGGTCTGTAAGCTGTCCTCAGATGTTGCACTACCACTTTCCATAGATGAATTGCTTTCTGCGGCCTGTGTAAAGACAGAATACCTTTTCTTACCAATTGCATTTCATGCAAAAAGACAATCCAATGTCACACATAATGTAGCAGTGTTCTGCAGAGCTGTACAATATACTAAATCCGTGCTCTCCATGATCACATCCAGGACATTATAGTTCCAAGCCATGGACCATTATTTTAAATGTTTGGCAGATTATTATAAATAAATGTGATACAAGGAGATGTGCAGAGATCTTGGGCATGCTGGGGACAATAAAGATTTCAAGGAGGGCCACATATGACCTCTAAAATAGCACCAAATCTAAACTATAAAGATGAGAAGGTAGAAGACCCTGCTTGTCATAATTCTAAATCAGAAGAATCAGGTGCACATGTGACACACAATATATCTATCTATCATCAATCTATCTATCTATCTATCTATCTATCTATCTATCTATCTATCTATCTATATATTGTAGCAGCACTATGTAGAATGCAAAATGCAGAATATGCAACAATGGGTCAATTTGAGCCAAAAGTATTTGTAGGGTGTTTGTACCTGACTACTAACTCAAGGCATGGACTAAGGTAGGTGAGATACAGAGAGACACAGAAGGGATGAGTATAACTAAAGGCTGCTTTTAATTGCTGAGTGACCAATTGGACGTTTGGAAAGTGGGGCAAAAGTTTAGGGAGCATTCAGAGCAAGGATGCATGCCTCTAAATGTCTTAGAGGTATCAGTTGCTAATCAGGTTGTTTGCAATTAGTTACTAGATTGAGTAACAATGTACCTGTTACCACATTCCCCCCACTTGAAGTTAGTTAGTAACATGAACAACATTTGCCCTGGCGCAAGGGCAAACTTGTTTGTTTGTAGATTGTTGTAACAAATTAAACCAATAAAAGCTAACTGCTGGTGTGTTCAATAGGGGAAAATAAGACCAAATAAAGTCTTAGATATTGTGATTCCAGGCGCACTTCTAACATCCATCTCCTCTGACATTGCTTCTTCTCCTGCAAAGGGTGGAACCAAAGTATTCCAGTATAAGGAGTTCTCTTTGAAATTAGAAGCAAGTTATACGGCAGATAGGTACTGTATATTTGTATCAACTGTTAATATGCTTACAATATATGTTGTCTTACCTGCCGAAGAAGTGAGCAGTTGATACCCGGGGAACGCAGTGTGGCCCATGATTCTTGAGAAGGCCGTTTGGGATCATTATCTATGGTGTTTGGAATCTCTCGATCTGTTTCAGGCGCAGAGATACCAGGATGGAAAAATTCAGATGGAACTGGTAAAAGAGGGCTCATTGTATCGGTACATAGCGGGGAAGGAGAGACTGGGGGCACAAGCAAGGAAACAAAAACATGGTTAAGAAAGTATAACTTAAGTCATAATGGTAATTGAACCTCACTATAGGACTTTTGGAAAGTAGACAACAGATTATTTGATGTTAATAGTATGAAAGGATTATGAAGCAGGTTTACAAATATACTGAAGGCACTAACTTGCACAAGTGCACTTTCCAGTAGCCGTCAGTCAGCAGTAAAGGTGGCCATAGACGTAACAATTACGATCTTCCTTGGAAAAGATCTTTCCAGATAAGATCATTCGTTTCAATACACACGTGTAGAGCTGAATCGTCAGATATACAGGTAGAAACAATAAAATTCTACCTGTATCTGACGATTCAGCACTAACAATGGCTGATGTTTGGAGTGACTTCAAAGGTACCCAATCAAAATTTTCTGTCCAGCCCGATCAACGAGCCAATCGATATTCAAGTCTTCTGCCGATATCGCTTGGCTCCTTTCCCACCATACGCTCACCGAATATTGTATGAAAATTAGTTTCGTACAATATTATCTGTGCATCTATGGCCACCTTTAGTTTTGAAACTGATATTCCGCTACTGGCAACTGCACTTGTGTAATGTAGTATCTATATATATGAGCCTTTGTGAACCAAACTAATCTTCCTCAGTGTCTGATAGTGGTGACAGTCCCAAGTTACTGGGCTTGCTGGGTAATCTTGAAAAGTTTAGCCACTCAGCGTAGTGGTTTCTTCAGTTTAGAATCGTTACTGGTGACTGCTATTCTACTGATTTGGTCATTGTAGTAGACTGTTGGGAGGGGAAAACTGTCAACAGGACCCTTAAGAATATACATATTAATTAGGGCAATTAATTTTCAAACTGTTGATATAAAACAAAAGGCAACTCTGTATGCATTCATGTTTTCCAGCTGTCATCGCATTGCTGAATACACTAAGTAGCATCATTACTTTTTCCATTCCATAAATTTAACCAGGGATTCCTGGCAATAGGGCTGAGCAACCAGATTCTCCAGGGCACTAGATCTTCCTAAAAAATCTTTTATTTTCTGATGTTTAGGAACAGTCATATGTCCCCCTTTTTAAAGTATACAACATTGCGTCAAAAATGACTACCAATATATCAACATGAGAAACGTATAATAGTTTAACCCACTTTGGTGCCACAGTTTGAAGAGTGCTAATTCAAAATCTCTCATGTTTTATTACTCTTCTTTTAGATCACAAACATAATGCCCTTCCTTTGCCCAATGTTGTGAAACTGTATGCTCTAACAAAGGGGAAACAGGTGCAAGAACAGAGTGCATTGTTGCACTGTACAAGGGCAAAGTGTATAGCGTGAAAATGGGAGCTATATTGTGCCCATTAGCATGCTTCCAGCTAGCGGCGTACAGGCTAGATGTTACAGGCTACCACAGCAAAATTATTTTAGGGTCCCCAATATATTTAGAAGTCTCCCTGTTTTACCAATATATGTTGAAATTGTTAATTATTTAGGGCCTCATATGGCTCCCTATACCTCCTGGGCCCCTCTGCTTCCTCTGTAGTTACACCCCTGCTTCTAGCTTGAGTTTACCATTATTAAATGAGCCCTTACATGCAAAAGAATGATTTCTTTCTTTTAATATATGACCTAGTTACAGAGGTAATGCACTTGCTAATTCACTAAAGAAAAATGCTGTGTTTTTTGTATGTATGGTGAACAATATGCTGGTACATTAGGCTTGCTCTGAAACACTGCTATATAAAGGTCACTGCATCTGTACTAAAATGTGTTTTTTACACTCTAGTTGAAAATCTACTTTCTTTCCAGATTCTTTTATATCAATAGGTCACACTAAGAAAAAGGTTCTCCCAGATTTAAATGATTCTTATCTTAGGTCTCTTTGGATGGAGCAGTGAGTTTTAGATTTGGTAGCTCTGGCTTTAGGGACACATCTTTGAAACTTTGGTCCCCATACTTAAACTTTCTGGGATCTGAGAATAAAACATTATTGAAACATTCATGTTCAGTTCTGATAGAGATTCTCCTTATATACACAGTAGTTTTAATATTTGATGAATTTCTGTATAAGATGTAGTTCATAGTTTTATTGGACTGATGGAGTGGATGCTTCTTTGTACTGTTATGTTTATTTTTATTTTGTTTTCTATGTTATCTGTTCTAAGGCATCATTTGATGTTTATTTTCTTTGTATTGATAGGTAATAATCCTGTTATGTTGTATTAACTGATGGGTTTATGTCAGCCAATCCCTTGTTATGTTTACTCATGCTGTTTATTTGAAAATGGCAATAAACACAATTGAAAAGAGAAAGAAAAAAGTTCTGTATGATGCATAGGCTCACCAGGGTCGCTTTCTTCTTTGAGCCAGCTGTCCCAGGACTCTGCCGGGGTTAGAGACACCTTCTCAAACTCACATATAAAGCGCTCGGCTGTTGGGGAACCAGGAATGCTTGCAAGCGGGAAGATGTTTTCACCAAACATTCCCAAGGAGTCCGGGCTATCTTGCCCATCCTAAAATCAAAATAGGATTAGGATTTACATTTCTTGAAACTGTTACACAATGGCACAAAGTATCACCTATGTTTTTTAATGGACAAAGTTGCTAATTTAAGGAAAGATCTCAATTCAATGATGGACTATAAAGCATCATGTGTAAAAGGAGCAACGTGTGGCACTGTAACATTATTCTACTTACCCCCTCCGCCCAAACTTAAGAGCATGGATTGGGCAAGTGGGGTGGATTCCTTAGTGTAAATTTTACCTGATACAGGTTCTTACATTGCAGAAACAGCACAGGTAACCCATGTCAACAATTAAGCAGATTGTTTTCTGTAGGTTACTAGACCCAGATGTGGAGCTATTTGGTAACATGGGTAAAGTGTTAACTGGCCTCGGAATACAAGGTATGGGGGTGGGGCAAAGAAAATCAAATAAAGCCCTAGGCAAGCTAGTAACAAGCACAAGTACTGCAAAAAAACTTATTTTTTATCATTCCTTTTTCTGCTTTGACTGGGTATCATGGCAATGGCCAGGCCCTCAAACACTAATGGAAGCCTAAGAAATAGCAGATGGATCTCTGTGCCTAATCCAGCACATTTTAGGGGATGGCTCAGTATATCAGTTTCCCCTGTATATCACAATAGTGTAAATGACTCGGTTTTCTTTAGGAAAATAACATGTCTTATGTAGTATAATCAAAGTCAAATCTCTCTGTGTGATGGCAAGGTTCTAAAGAACAACAAATGAGTTTGTCACTTATTATACTCTTGGCTAGAGTAGCCGTTCAGTTATCCTATGCAAGTGGATGGCAATTTTTAGCAGCATCTGATTTGTGGATCCTTATTTACAGCTTTGTAATTCTGCATGATGCTGTTTAAACTAGTCTCTTCTGCAAGCCGATGCGCTGTAATCACATGGCCTGTGACCCAGATTGGAAGCAGTTGTGGTTAGTATGTGTCTCCTCTACTCTGAGCCTTAATATTAATGCAGCTTGCTTTCGCTACTGTCACAACATATTCAGCTGCACTGAGGCCTATGAGAAACCACATAGGGAAACTGAAGAAAGAATATTTAGTGTTCATTTGTACTGTAAGATAGAATTCAGAATGTCACCATTGTCAACTTAAGGTGTCCCCCATCTAATAATCATCATAGCAATGGCTCTTTGCTGTGTCTGAATAGCCCTCTGTTTAGAAAATGGAAACCATACAACAAGAAGTGCTTAAAGGGCAGCATAATCTAGTAGTTGTGGCACAAACATAGAGGTACTTTTATTAACTGATACATTTCATGTTTATAAAGATACTGCATTGTACCAACAGGTTGAGTATGGCCATTCAGATTGCTGCAACAGTTCTAATTGATGAAATTATCATTCTCCCTTCTAGATAAATAACAATACCATGGAGTGAATTGCCTTCATGGGCTCATTAGGGAGGCGTGCTTTCTCTTACGCTGGCAATACATATACAAATCTGTTCAGGGTGGTACAGAGAGGGGGACATACTGAGTTGATATTATTGGACAATAATTTGATCAAAAAAGGGGTCTAAACAGACCTGGAGTGGATCACATTAAAGTGATACTGTCATGGGAAAAAAACGTTTTTTTCAAAATGAATCAGTTAATAGTGCTGCTCCAGCAGATTTCTGCACTGAAATCCATTTCTCAAAATAGCAACCAGATCTTTTTATATACATTTTTGAAATCTGACATGGGGCTAGACATATTGTCAATTTCCCAGTTGTCTCAAGTCATGTGACTTGTGCTCTTATAAACTTCAATCACTCTTTACTGCTGTATTGCAAGTTGGAGTGATATCACCCCCCCCCCCAGCAGCCGAATAAACGAACAATGGGAAGGTAACCAGATAACAGCTCCCTAACACAAGATAACAGCTCCCTGGTAGATCTAAGAACAACACTCAATAGTAAAAACCCGTGTCCCACTGAGACTCCTTCAGTTACATTGAGAAGGAAAAACAGCAGCCTGCCAGAAAGCATTTCTCTCCTAAAGTGCAGTCACATGACCAGGGGCAGCTGGGAAATTGACAATATGTCTAGCCCCATGTCAGATTTCAAAATTGAATATAAAAAATCTGTTTGCTCTTTTGAGAAATGGATTTCAGTGCAGAATTCTGCTGGAGTAGCACTATTAACTGATGTGTTTTGAAAAAAACATGTTTTCCGATGACAGGATCCCTTTAACTGCCTTATGTAGTTCCCATTCAATGAGATTTTTATATCCTCCCCAAAGATATTTTGCCAATCCCTGGACAGATTGGGGTCGGCAAAGCCCTGCATGGGCTAATAGGCTGCTGACTTGGTTTAGAAGGACTAATATTGGCTCATGTACTGCATGGTCAGCTTAATTGATACTGACACTTTCCAATTTTCACTTTAATGGGATCTAAACCTAACTAATAAAATACCTTGATATAAACTTAACACTGCTACTTTCAACAATGACTAGCATAGAAAGTTATGGTTTCTAACACCTTGACCTTCACAAAGAGCTGAAAGCTGGATACTACCTCTCAAACTATATAAAATTGCTAAAACAGGTATTGGATCCATTATCTGGAAACCCATTATCCAGAAAGCTCCGAATAATGGAAAGGCCTTCTCCCATAGACTCCATTTTATCCAAATAATCTAAATTTTTAAAAGTGATTTCCTTTTTCTCTGTAATAATAAAACAATACCTTATACTTGATTCAAACTAAGATATAATTAAACCTTATTGGAGGCATAACCAGCTTATTGGGTTTAATAAATGTTTAAATGGTTTTCTAGAAGACTTATGATATGGAGATACAAATTACAGAAACATCCGTTATCCAGAAAGTCCAAGGTCCCCAGCATTCTGGAGAACAGGTCCCATTCCTGTTTAAGAGTTTCTAGCAATTCATTTTTTGAATTTATATCCCCTATAACAGTGGTCCCCAACCAGTAGCTCGTGAGTAACATGTTGCTCTCCAACCCCTTGGATGTTGCTCCCAGTGGCCTCAAAGCAGGTGATTATTTTTGAATTCCAGGCTTGGAGGCAAGTTTTGGTTGTATAAAAACCAGATGTACTGCCAAACAGAGTCTCAATGTAGGTTGACAATCCATCACAGCCCTTATTTGGCACCCCAAGAATATTTTTCACGCTAGTGTTGCTCCCCAAATCCTTTTACTTCTGAATGTTGCTCACGGCTTCAAAAGGTTGGGGATCCCTGCCCTATAATAAACCACTTTTCTTTCCCCCCCCACCTTAAAGGAAAACTATACACTCTGAACAATGTAGGTCTCTATAAAAAGACATTGCATAAAACAGCTCATGTGTAAAATCCTGCTTCGTGTAAATAAACCATTTTCATAATAATATCCTTTTTTAGTAGTATGTGCCATTGGGTAATCATAAATAGAAAATTGCCATTTTAAAAAATAAGGGCCGCCCCCTGGGATCGTAGGATTCACCGTGCAAACAAACAAACCAAACATGTCACGTGAGCCAATTAAGGGTTCTGTCTTTTGCTTCCACACTTCTTCCTGTTACTGTTAGAGTTGTAGCATTTCTGGTCAGGTGATCTCTGAAGCAGCACACAGACCATTACAAAATGGGTGTTCAAGGCAAGAAATGTAAACGGGCAATATTTACTTAAATATATTTACCAGTTTGGTAAGATGCTTTAATATGTCACTTAATATGACATAAACCATCTGTTGCTTAAATATTCAATTTGGGGGTAAAGTTTCCTATAAGTGAATTGTTGACTGACACTGGTTCTGTCTCCCCTTTCGTGGGGGGGGGAGCAAGGCTAAGGATATGCCATTGTATACAGTAAGGCAGAAAAAAAAGTCAGCTTTGGCTCTTGCTTTGCATAAAAAGAATATTCTCCCTAAAGCCTAGGGGCTACATGTGCTTTAAAAATAAATGTTATACAGTAACAATTCATTCAACTACAGGGAATTTGTACAAGAAATGATTTGTCCCTTTATGGGTTGTGTACTACAACAACTACTACTACTACTACTACTACTACTACTACTACTACTACTACTGCTACTAATGTGTTATAGAGGTGTAATATTGCCCACAAAGTCATACGTTATCTCAGGAGCATATTCCTCAGTATTCCATGCAGCTCTCCAAAGACACTTTTTCACACAACTAAGGAGTAAATACAGAACGTATGCTTATTTTCTGTCTTTGCAAGAGTGTAGGTTAGGTATGATACTGTCATCTACTGTGCGGTTTACAGACCTACTTGGAAGACAGCCTGAGAATAGCCCCAAGGCCTGTTTTGATCATTGAGGTCCTTTCATGATTTCCAACTCAATAGGAAGGGAAGCAGCTGTCAGCAGTTAAGGGTGTCCTGATTGCTATCGTTCCTCCCAGGATCTATGTAGTAATCAAAAGTCTCTGTGTGCCCCTGTTCTGTGGAAATGGAACTTATAACTAGAGTATAAATAAACCATTGAATTACCCCAAAGGGTTCATATATTCCTGCTGACTTGTGTTTACTATGGGGAATATGCATATTGGTATAAATCTAAAATATCTATGTACAAATCTATATATGCTCTTATTGGTCTCATGCCATGTTCCCTTATAGATTCTTGTAATTGGATTATAAAACAATAGAAGACCTATGGGCAGTGGAATGCCAACTTGTGACATGCTTAGCAGTGGAAGAGAGGCTGCTTAGGCAAGGCTGGAATGCAAACTGGCACCACTGGGTGATAAAGCAAAGCAAAAAGAATTTTATAAAAATATATACATTTAAAATTATGCATTCAATATTTGCACAAGATAAATCAAAAAAGGAAAATAAGTATTGTGACAAGTGGAAGTCAAGATTGGTCAGCTGTGATGGAATATTAAAATACAGCCATCTATAGTTATTTTGCTGTATCTATTAAAATACCTTTTTGTACCTATTGCAGTTGCATCATTTATCTATGCTAGGAAAAAGGCGTAATTAAAACTCTAATTGGTTGCTCTAAATATATCTTTATCCAATCACTCAAATGGCTTTCCATATCCCACCATAATATTCCATTAAAACAGAATCACACCTTTTCCAGTGATACAAATGCTGTATAGTAGTGTACCCTGTGAGCTGTGCATTGTCAAGTCAAAGTTTGCTCCATCTGTGTGTCTCTTTCCATTATCTGGAAATCCAGAAAGCTCCAAATTATGGAATGGCCACTTCTATTGGGTTTATTTACTGGTTAGCCGATTTTTCCAGTAGACAAAATTTGGGGATCTAAATTATGGAAAGTTCCCATATCCAGAAAACCCCAGGTCCAGAGCATTCTGGATAACAGCTCCCATATACATACAAATGCATGCACATGTTTATAGCCAGAATAAAATTATGTATTAAGCAGATTGTCCTGCTGTATTGATTGCAAAGCCAGAGAGAGAGAGATGGTGTTATTTTAAAGGTAAAATGGTGTTATTTTAAAGGTAAAATGCAGTCCATCGCTTAAATTTGGTTCATTACAGCTAAAGACACAGTTGGAAGAACAAGTGGAGGAAATGGCTTATTCCACAGAGCTTTTATTATTTGACTCTAATAAGGAGGAAAATGTGTCCTCACAGATCGGCTCTGCAGACATTTGCTGAGGGCAAATTTAGAAGCACTAAATTTGCTCTTCTATAAAAATCTCCTTTCCCAGCTAATGAAACCACTTTCCCCCTAATCTTTTTGTCTGCCTATAATTTATCTTTGAGTGGGTTAAACCACTCGCCTTTTCATTAAACAGGAATAGTGTCTAAGAGTTACATTCCTATGCCAACACTGATAGCATTCTGGGTAACTACACCAATATGCAGTTTTCCAGCACAAAATGCTCCAAACTTTGGCTCTGACACCTTCAATGTCTGTTACTCACCAGTGTAAACATTATTTGATCTCATTTACAAGAATCAGAGGGTCAGTTTAGCTTCAAATTAAGATGCCATTGATAATCCCAAAGCAATTGGTCTTAGTTGATAGTGGGGTTAAAGGAGAGGTGTTAATATTGTGTTTCCAAATTAGTCATTCAACAGCAAACATTACAATGATAACCTTAATGATAACAAGTGTCACCCACTAGGGCTCATTTATGATGGGAAGGCAAGTAATATCAAAATATCATTCATTCTTTGCTTCCTGCCTACAAAGTCATGCAACTTGTGAGCAATGCAATTTTAGCAGCCCTAATTACTGGCCTTGGACCTTATCCTCTAGAACACATTGCTTACATCAGAGATGTCCAACTGACAGTTGTAAGTGCAAGTAAACATTTAAACAGCTGTCATCTGAATTTACAGTCATATGAAAACATTTGGGAACCCCTCTCAGCCTGCATAATAATTTACTCCACTTTCAACAAAAAAGATAACAGTGGTATGTCTTTCATTTCCCAGGAACATCTGAGTACTGGGGTGTTTTCTGAACACCGATTTTTAGTAAAGCAGTATTCAGTTGTATGAAATTAAATCAAATGTGAAAAACTGGCTGTGAAAAAATTTGGGTACCCTTGTCATTTTTCTAATTTGAATGCATGTAACTGCTTAATGCTGATTACTGGCAACACCAAATTGTTTGGATTAGTTTATTAAGCCGTGAACTTCATAGGCAGATGTGTCCACTCACGAGAAAAGGTATTTAAGGTGGCCAATTGCAAGTTGTGCTTCTGTTTGACTCTCCTCTGAAGAGTGACAGCATGGGATTCTCAAAGCAACTCTCAAAAGATCTGAAAACAAAGATTGTTCAGTATCATAGTTTAGGGGAAGGCTATAAAAAGCTATCTCAGAGGTTTAAACTGTCAGTTTCAACTGTAAGGAATGTAATCAGGAAATGGAAGGCCACAGGCACAGTTGCTGTAAAACCCAGGCCCAGGTCTGGCAGGCCAAGAAAAATACAGGAGCGGCATATGCAGAGGATTGTGAGAATGGTTACAGACAACCCAAAGATCACCTCCAAAGATGATCTGTACATCGTTCTACAATTCAGCTCAATTTGCACAAAGAACATCTGTATGGCGGGGTGATGAGAAAGAAGCCCTTTCTGCACTCACACCACTATCAGAGTCGCTTGTTATATGCAAAAGCTCATTTAGACAAGCCACAGTCATTTGGTGCTTGGACTGATGAGACAAAAATGTAGTTATTTGGTCATAACAAAAAGCATTTTGCAAGGTGGAAGAAGAACACTGCATTCCAAGAAAAATACCTGCTACCTACTGTCAAATTTGGTGGAGGTCCCATCATGCGTTAGGCTGTGTGGCTAGTTCAGGGACTGGGGCCCTTGTTAAAGTCAAGGGTTAGATGAATTTAACCCAATATCAACAAATTCTTCAGGATAATGTTCAAGCATCAGTCACAAGGTTGAAGTTACGCAGGGGTTGGATATTCCAACAAGACAATGACCCTAAACACACTTGGAAATCTAAAGGCATTTATGCAGAGGGAGAAGTACAATATTCTGGAACGACCGACACAGTCCCCCAACTTGAATATCATCGAAAATCTATGGAATGATTTGAAACAGGCTTTTCTCGGCAACCATGAAATTTAACTGAACTGGAGAGAATGGTCAAAAATACCGCCATCCAGAATCCAGGCACTCATCAAATGCTATAGGAGGCGCCTAGAGGCTGTTACATTTGCAAAAGGAGGCTCAGCAAAGTATTGATGTAATATCTCTGTTGGGGTGCCCAAATTTATGCACCTGTCTAATTTTGTTATGATGCATATTTTCTGTTAATCTAATAAACTTTATGTCACTGCTGAAATACTACTGTTTCCATAAGGCATGTTATATATTAAAGGAAGTTGCTACTATGAAAGCGCAGCCAATGATAAACAAAAATCCAAAGAATTAAGAGGAGTTCCCAAACTTTTTCATATGACTGTAATTGCTGTTGTAATCTACCTTCTGGCAACTACAATTGCAGATTCTGTCCACTGTCACCAGGGAACCTGTCCAGTCAGTGTGCAGGTAACCCCAATGTAAGGAGAAGTTTGCTGCCAAATACTTTTAAAAAAAATAATCTGTAATTGATGTTGTGAGCAAGTAAAGATGACCTAACCTAAGGCTAAACACAGATGCCCAGGCCACACTGAGCATGTGCAGTGTCGCTGACTCTCCTGTCACCACTTTGAAGGCCTGGATCATTATGGCTATAAAGATAATAAATCTTTTGGTTTATGCAGTAAGCTCTGTATATAAATTATGGCATTTTTAGCCATGCGCGGTTTTATGGTTTAGTTCTCCTCTGATAACACCCACAGTGGTAGTGTATAAAAAAAGAAGAATGTGAAGAGAAGGGAAAGGAAAGGAATTAAGACAAGAGAAAAGAGCAAAGGGAAAATAAAATGAGACAAAATAGGAGTATGTACAAGGAGACCCAAGAGTAATGAGGAGAGCAGAATAAGAGCGTAAAGGATAATAGGAAGAGGTTTAAGAAAATACCAGTGGGTAAGGAACTCCAGAAGTTGGAAGAGGAAGTGCAAGAGTGAGGTAAAACTGAGAAATGGGAAAAGGGAAGTGAAAAGGGGTAATAAGAAAACCAAGAAGAATGGGAAAGCAGATTAGAGTGGAAGGGGAGAGAGCAAATTTAGAATATGAATGAAAAAATCAGTTGTGACTTGAAAAGAGGATACCCTACAATATATATATATATATATTTGTTAATTTCCCCTATGGTCTGAAATACCACATGGTGGGAAATCCCCTAGTGTGGCCAGCCAAGGGTTGGACCTAAATTGAAAGGAGAGGAGTGAGTGCTTTTCCCCCAATGCAGTGTGCCCTGGCATTCCTGGTTTGGCCTGTGGTGGATAGTGATGGGCGAATTTATTCGCCAGGCGCGAATTTGTGGCGAATTTGCGCGATTCGCCGCCAGCGAATAAATTCGCGAAACGCCCTCGCCAAAAATTCGCCGGCGTCAAAATGTTTTTTTTTTGAAAAAACGGACGCTGGCATCAAAAACGGGCACTGGCATCAAAAACGGGCGACATTTCGCGAATTTTTCGCCATTTCGTGAATTTCTCGAATTTTTCAGCAAAGCGAAACGGCGCAAATTCGCCTATCACTAGTGGTGGAATCTCTTCATATAGCTTAGTTGCCATGTGCTCATATTCATTGTTGCTTTCACTTTCACTGAGAACTGTGTGGAATTGGGGATACCGAGACCCTGATAAGATATACCTGGAGGTGGATTCCAGTGAGAGAGGCTTGGTGTACTTACTCCATGGATGGGTGTTGGAGCAGCCTGAAGATTTCCTGTGAGATAGCTGTGGGTGCCTGTTCCAGCTCTGTGTGAGCCCCTGGGTGAATTTGCTTGTGGGAGGGTAGCGAAAGGATCCAGCATGTGTCGTCCCCTGTTTGAGAAACAGGCTTTGTTTGTGTGCCTGCTACGTGGGAAACTACCTCTGTCCATCTGGAGAGGTATTTGGGCATGTAGCGCTACCTGGGGAAAGTTGGGTAAAAGGGACTGTAACTTTCTTTGTCCACCAGGATTGATGTGGGCCTTTACCTGGTGAGGATGTGCCAGGATGGGATTGCAAATGGTTCCCCAGGGTAGTGGGTCATTGATATGTGAATTGCATATTTAATTTGCACTTCTTATATATAGCTCCATTTCTTATACAGCACTTGGGGGCAGATTCACTAAACCTAACTTTTTTGATGAAAGTCCATTCAAGGTCCAGGCTCCATTGCATGGATCAGATTCTTTCGGATTCTTTCAGATATAACCACTTTTGTGGTTGGATAGAAACATGGAAAATTTTACCCTGGTCACAGTATTGCTTTCAACACACATCTTTCTTTATAGCAACTGTAGTTGAGCCTTAAAGGCTGCTGATTGGTTGCTGTGGGTGACTGTCCCAGGTACATCATTGCAAAGGCCTGTTGGTATTTTAGAGCTTGCTGCATTTTTCTCACAGTCACGTGTCTACTGATACTAATTCCAAGGTTCAGCTAAGTCTCAGGTTAGTTTTCTAGAATTGATTAGAATTGGGAAATCTGTATTATAGTTGCAACAATTCATTAGAAAAAATGAAAATGTAAATGTGTTTTCCATACGCATAAAACATCCTTGTTCTGCCAAAGGAGCTAGTACAGCAATAAATGACTAAACAGCAATGTGAATCTCTATACATAACCATTAAAATGCTGTAAAAATCTACTGTATATTTCTGTTTCTCGTTAATATGTATTCCTTTCATGTGCTCAGATGCTACTCGGTTGTATGCTGAGCCAATTGAGGTTGAATATTCATATTTTTCAGCTGTGAATCACCCCCTCTATTAACATGCAATTTGGCATTTCCACGGAGCAGTTACATGAAAAGATACAGTGAACCGTTGTTACATTTAATGAGCCTGCCCAAGATAATCTGCGGGGATAAGGTCAATAATTAAAAGCTACTCTGCTTTGAATTCCACTTACACACAAAATATGCTTTTACCTTCATCTCCTTTAACTGACTCGTGACACCTTGATCTTCTGAACTGAGTTCATCAGTCAGTACTGACGAGGACTTGTCAGAGGTTAAAGAAAAGGCCTCCATTTCTGCCAGCTGGACCTAAGCAAAACCATTATTAGTTATAGGGATTTGCCAGTTAACCCATTCAGACATTTCTCATGCCCTGCTTAGCCTACAATCGACCCCTTGACTGTTTAATCTGATAATCCTGCAGTTTGCAGAGTCCATACAACTCATAAGGATTTTAAAACTGTTGGTGTTGTATTAACCTGTATTAATCTAAACATATTGTTGTACCTATGTGACTTCAGTAACTAAAAACTGATCAATACAAACTGACTGCAGCTGCTTAGCTGCCAATTATGCCAACAGTTTCCAGATTTCTTCTCTGTTTTAGAATGTACATCATTAAAGAAAATAATAGTATTACATTAAAGGAAGATGAAGCCAGATCTGGCTAATTAAATTTTGCATTATCTCCATCTTCTGTCTTATTAAAACATGTATATAAAATAAAACAAAAGAAGGCTAACAATAGTTAAGCAGAAGGCAATATATTATTGCTGCATTCTTAAACAATTTCTCTGTAGCTATTGGCTGGTGGAGTTGTAGTCCTGGACACCATGTGGGTTTTACATAATAATAATCTAATTTTATCATGATCTAAAGCAATCTGTTATTGTTCACAAATACTACAACAGGAGCAAAATCTAATTAAAATTAGTTTGGAATGAATGTAAGTTATTTTGACTCATTTTTAGCCTCTAAAAACCTGCTTTTCAGGGTATAGGAGATGATGCCATCTACAGCTATGGGATCTTTTATCAGGAATGCTAATGGCCATGGATCAGATCAAGCCAGTGTCGGACTGGGGTGCCAGGGGCCCACCAGAAAAGCTTAGACCATGGGCCCATTCTCCAAACTCATTTTCTTCCACTTCTCACACAACCGTTTTATTTTCTTAGTACTTTTTCTTTACATGATATTCTCTATTTTCCATCTGGCCCCTTTGTTTCCAGACAAAATTGGGGAATGAACATGAAATTGTCACAAATGCTTAGAATCAGGAGGGCCCACTAACACCTGGGACCAACGGAAGTTTTCCTGGTATCCTGGTGGGCCGACACTGGATCAAGCTCCATGTCAACTCCATAGCCTTTTTTTGCCATAAGTCTGCAAACTGGCCCCATATATTTTTGTTTTACATTTTTATGGTTAGGCAGTAACATGGAAACTTTTTTTGGGTCTGTAATTTGGATCATCATACATAAATGTCTGCTAAAAATAATTAGCATATGGATTCATGCAGCTTAATTACAGCTTAGTAAAAAAGGATATTAAAAAAAAGAATTGTTTTTTTCAAAAGGACTCAATGAGAAATAGTATTTCTGCATTTATTTTGGATAATGTGTTTCTGGATCATAAATCCCATGTCGCAAAAACAATATGTTAGACATATGGGGTGTGGCAGTTTGGTGAAGGATTTATAGTGTAGAAGGAGGCATTAGACCTCATAAACTATTGGCCAATCCTAACAAAATACAGCACATTGCTATGTACCGGTATGGGATCTGTTATCCAGGAACCCATTATCCAGAAAGTTCCAAATTACGGAAAACGCATTTCCCATAGACTCCATTGTAATGAAATAATCTAAATTTTTTAAAAAGGATTTCCTTTTTCTCTGTAATAATAAAACAGTACCTTGTACTTGTTCCAAACTAAGATATAATTAATCCATACTGGAAGCAAAACCAGCCTATTGGGTTTACATGATTTTCTAGTAGACTTAAGGTCGGAGGATCCAAATTATGAAAAGATCCATTATCCAGAAACCCCCAGGTCTGAAGCATTTTGGATAAAAGGTCTCATACCTGTACTAAATTTGCTCCTTGAAAAAAGAATAATTCAGCATGTTAAGGCTTTGAAAAATATAAACACTAGAATATTATTTGTTATATTATTTTTAAAATGTATCATACACTATAGATTGTAAGCTCTGCAGGGCAGATTTGTCTGAAAATAAATAAATAAATTGATACATTTAATATATATATACACATTGCCTATTTGAACATGAATGTATGCTTAGGAAGGACCTGCAGGAATGTGGAGGCCTGGTAGTTACAATCACAAAAAATAAATCGGAGGTGTCTTTCTATGTTTACAACAAACCCTCACATGGTAATTTGAAAAAAATATAAATTAGTTAATTCAAAGTAATTAATTTCCTGTCACAGCTAAATGAACATTTTACAGTGTGTTAAAATATAGAAGTACAAATTATTATATAGGGTCACGGTAGATACACCTGAATAAGCATGCAAACAGCTATGAATCATTCATTTGGTATTGAGTATCATATAACCATATTTTGATGACTGATCTCTGAGTCTTATTGATAAAAATCATCTGATCATGTTGCACCTACTTAATAAAATGAAAGGAAATGGACTATATGTGGATCAATACTGAATCTTGTGCCTAAAACTGCTTCAATGCCATTTCTGTTTTATTATTATTTACATTATATTCAAGAGTCCTAAAACATTATGGGAGATTTGTCATGGAATATTCAATTTATATATATATATATATAAATAATACTTGTCTAAATTAGAAGTGTGTTCCTAGACAAAATAAAATCTACTTCCAGTTTAAGGTTTCATTATCATTATTCTAATATATAGTGCCACCTAAAACTGCTCACAGATTATTTTCACGTAGTTATTAAAATAGATATATATACTAGCAATAAGTACACATTAATGCATCTATGGTGCAATTCAAGTTCATACTGAAATTTGAAAAATGGCACACAACTATAATAGTGACACATGGTCTTGGATTTACCTCTTGTTTGTCGTGGTTGCACTTCTCACAGATGGCTGGTGAGGAGTAATGGTGGAAGACTGATCCAGATAAATTATCAATAATCGTTAATTCGCCTTCAAAGGAGTCCTTAATAATTAAGGAAACACTATCCAACCACAAATTCTCCTAAAGAAGGAACAGCGTTGGAAATTAAATATGCTCAAATGTATGGATCAATAAGATTATGATTAAATAATAAGATTAAACAAATAGAAATACTGACCTCTTTATGTTTAAATTAAGAATAAAAGATTTATGAGGTTAAAATAGCATCAATGGTTTTATTTGGCAGTGAGTTCAGTTTACTGGTAGTGTTAAAAAAAAAATATATTTTTAACAATATCCTTGAAGCTCCACTTTGCATATTCCATAATGTAAGAGTTCCTACTTTTGGGGACTCCTTTTGCACCCACCATGGCAGTAGGAATGCACCAAATGCGCTATTTTGGGATTCGAGCAAATCTTGAATCCTTCACATATTTAAGGTTCGGCCAAAAATGGAAACAAATGGGAACCATATACAAATTAGGGTTATGAAGAGTTTACTTCTTTGTTTGTGTGATGAAAAGTCACAAGGATTCGGCTGGGCCAGGTACTTGGATTTGAAACCGAATACTGCTGAAAAAAGGCAGAATCCTGGCCAAATGCAAAAATTAATCCTGGATTAGGTGCATCCCTAATAATAATAATCCCTAGTAATTAGGGACACTGTACTATAAAAACAGAAGGTGTAGTGGTCCTTCATCCTATCCTTTTACTTTTCACTTATGAAGGATTTCAAACATTTTTTCTGCTACAAACTCCGATCAAATCCGTTCGGATTCTTTACACTTATTTATTAATACGTTTTCCATAAAATTTGCTTTGCAGGAAAAGATTAGATTTTAGCAATTTTTTTGGATTTTTTTATCTGATTTTCACGCTTTTTTCAGAATTTTCAAATTTTGGGGGATTGCACCCAGCCCACATCAAAATATCATTGGGACTTCTCCCGTTGACTTATATGCAACCTCGACAGGTCTGAGATGCTGGATTTTCAGATTCAGACTTTTCCATCCTCTGGGTTTCATAAATTCCGAAAAGTTCTATTTTACAGTAAATCTATTATTATTATTATTATTATGATTATTATTATTATTAAGGCATGTGAAAAAGTAAATGGTATTATTATTATAATAGAAGGGGGTACTTGTTTGATGGTGTGTGTATGTACGTAAGTGTTAAGTTAAGAAACTACCTCTTCTAACTTTAAATATCTACATAACCATTCCATTGGGTCTTACCTGAGCAGGAGAAAAACACCTTAAGCTGCGATGACTTTCAGTGGCCGGTCTTCCTCCGCGTCCCCCATTATCTAACCCAGAAACTGGTGATGTTTGAGAACAAAGGCCATGAGCCAACTCCATTTCTATCTCTGCATCCAGCTCAGCGTCCTCCTGCGCTTCTTTATTGCTGTCATCCAGGTGTTTCATTAACACAGCCACTACTACGTTAATGAGCACAAACTGAGCTGTGAGCACAAAGCTCACAAAGTACAAAGGCGAGATGAACTGGAGGCTGCTCAAGCAACTGCGATCATCATTGGTGCATTCACGCAAAGTATCCTGCCAGGAGATTAGAAAAAGTTGACAGTGTAACAAATCAATCTGTTTGGCCTAATTACACATAAGGATAAAGTCAGATGTGGCTTTGTTAGCTGGTTGACTCTCACTGATGCCAGCAACTTAATCTGCTTTCAGCTGGGAAAGAACAATCATTCTCAAAAGGATCCTAGGGTAACCTCTGTTTGTGTAAAGGCCAATTAAATAGGGGACGGACTTTTGAAGAACCAAATGAATACACTGTGATTTGTAATTTTCAACATTGCAAAATAAATTTGAATGCTCACTTGCCACTACTATTATATCAATATTTTGAGAATGAAGTTTTAAATACCATGTAAATAGGTATCAAGATCAAGGATGTGTTCTGGAAGATTAGGAATGAATTGCTATTACTATTTTTCTTGGTGATTTATACTGAATTTGCTCCAGTACCCTTTATAACACACAGGATTATTTTAAAAATTGAGCAACCAGGCAATTTGTCTGCTCAACTTGACTGTCCATTTCTCAACACAAATCAAAAAAGTACTTTCTTTACTTTGTATGAAGAAAACTGAATTTTACTAGGCTGTAATTACTACTGTAATATATGTGTTTTATTTTACTAAATGTGCTACTGTACCTTCATTATTCCATTCCAGTTGTCCCCAGTAGAAACCTGAAAAAGAGTCAGGAAGGCCATTCCAAAATTCTCAAATGTGGCATGGCGACTCATTCCTTCACATGGGTGATCAGCATTGCAAACTGTGACATTGTTAAAATCAAGTTGAATAAGTGGGTCATGTAGCATTTCACATAAGGTTTAATCATATGTCCAGTTATACACACAAAATAAACGTACCAAGTTTCCCGAAAAGCTCCACTCCCAGAGCAGCATAGATGAAGAAGAGAAGCATGAAGAGCAGTCCCAAGTTTCCTACCTGAAACAAAACCACAGCTGCTATTTGAGACTAAAGAAGGATGACAGATGTTCGCAAGTATCACGAGAAAAGCTCTTATTAAATATATGACTGTTGCAAGAAAACAATATTTGTCCGATAAGACAGCAATGATGATTTATAATGGACAGTTATAAGATTATTTTAACTGATCATTTGGGTCAATTCAGGTGCTCCGAGATTGGATCTTAGTTCAGTTTTAGTGATGGGCGAATTGGTTCCGTTTCGGCAAAAAATGTAGTCAATGGATGTCAAAATTATTTTGACACGCATCGATTTTGATGCCCGCAGCAATTGTTATATGTGCGCCTATTTTGGGCAAATGCATTAAAGTCAATGGGCGTCTGAATAATTTTGACGCTTGACAATGTTATATTCTGACGAGCGCCCACATTTTTTTCGGCACAATGGATTTTTCGCTGGCAAATTTTTGCGGTTGTTTTGTGAATTTATTAGCTGACGAATTTGCGCCTGGCAAATTTATTTGCTACTCATCACTACTCATTTTATACATTTTTGGGGGGAACCAAAGTTATGCTGAGCATGTCTGAGTTGGTTGCAGATTTTTAGTGTAATTTGGATGAAATTGAGATAAGTTATTACATGAGAGCTATCCGTTGTTCAATAGTTAATATCACGATCACACTAAGGGACAGGTTTATGAATTTTCGAGAATGCATTTTCCCACAGTTTGAGAAAAAAGCACAGTTGCCAATATACTTAAATATTTTTTTTAAAGAAAAAAGAATGAGAAAATTGGCATGTAAAAATTCGGCAAGCTGCAGAGAGTCTTGAAAACTCAGAGAATTGTCTCTGCAACTTTCAAGTAACTATTTTCTTTTTTTGAAGCGCTTAATATTATATTGAAGTGGTAGTGAAAAAAACAAGCCGTGATTTTTGTTACAAATTTTGTATGCAATTGTATTTTTTTTAACTTGATAAAACTGCCTTCCAAATCTGGAAACCAGATTTTAGACATACCACAAACAAAACAATTGGGGCTCATTGATATACACACAAACTTGCACCATGACAACCAATCAAATGTCTGCTTTTGATGTTTAACCTGCAGTTGACTGGATAATGACAGCAACTGGTTGGTTGCTATGGGATGTTGCGCCTGTGCTAATTTTGTGTTTATAAATGAGCCCCATGACTGTTAAAGAACACACCTGTAAGGTATGGAATGCAAGTGAAATGTCAGAAAGGATGTGAGGTATAAGAATACAGAAGAGGTGAAGATCCAGCAGAAGGAAGGGAGGTAACCAGTGGAGTGGAAAATATTAACTGGAGCAGAAAGGAAGGAAAAGAAGAACAAAGTGGCATAGATGAATGAGAACAAGACAATCCTGAGGGAAATGAGCTTTATTCTAAATGACTGGCTTGTATCAATATCTAAGAAAGAATAACAATTGAAATATGTTAAAATATGACTCTGTCCCATGAACAGGCATTCAGAGGAATCAAAATCAATACATATGACAATTACCAATGTCAAGTAACCAAAACTTACTGTACACAAACAGATCCTATAAAAATATAGATATATACTATACATCTATAACAGGGCTGTTCAACTGGCAGCCCACGACCCTCCTCCTTGTGTGGTCCCCCACATGATAGTCTGCCAGCTGTGTCTGCTTACCATGTGTAAGCTTTAAGGGCAGAGACACACGTGAAGATTCAGGGTCAAATCGCCTCTTCTTCGGGCGACTAATCTCCCCCAACTGCCTTCCCGCCAGCTAGAATCTAAATCGTTGGCGGGATGGCACTCGGAGCGCTTCATTTTCCGAAGTCGCCTGCAGTTTCCTCGTGAGGCAACTTCGGGCGACTTTGGAAAACGAAGCACATCTCTCTGTGTAGATACATACACACAATCTGCAAACAGGGACACCTAAAGCATTTTAACTGCGGTAATTTGATTACTGGGCCCATCACAGTTTGTATGAATTACTGCTCATTTAACAGGAGGAACATATTTGTCATAGTTTCAGGAATTCATCTCCAACATTGCAGGTTTTTAAATGTGTGAAACATCTTGGAAATATAATCAAGCTGACAAATCATCATCTGTTGCCGTACGTGATGCTGCTGGGAATTAAGATAACAGCCACGCAGCTTCTCCAGCAATTAGCTACTTTAAGAGACCAATTGGTAAATGGAGCAGAGGGGGCCGGAGCAGAGATAGGTCTTTAAATTGGCAGAATAGCAGTTTGCACATATGGCCTCAGGAGAACCATCTAATGTATGAGCACCAATATGAAGTGAAAATAAGCCAGTCTGATGTAAGAACAGTAATCTGATTTGAAATCAATACTGCTGTTGTCTTTTTTTGTTCCTTTCCTAATGATCACCTGCCTAAGATTCATAGGAATGAGACTTGCTTGGGGCCAGCTCATCCATCAGGAGAATGACATAAATCTCATTACACCTTCTGTCAAACCTCCACCCCTTCAAATGAAATGCATCTGGAGTTTTCTTTCTCAATTATGCTCATTTGGGAAGTCCTGCTATCATAGGGAAAAATAAGATAGGGGTAGGGAAGTGATCGATAGCAGATGAAGAGAAAATATTGATCAAAGTGTTGGTGATACCAACAAGGAATCAGAACAGGAAGACACAGATGGAGCCAAAAGAACTGTGATGGAGTTAAATGAGGTCATTCATATAGCACATGTCTTTGGAGCAAAGACTAAACTGCCAGAAAGTCATTAGAAAACAAATGATGGAGAGGTGCTATTATGAGGAAATTAAGAAGTATCACCAAAGAATGAAATGTAATTTACAATGAAAGACATTATTCAAACTTGCCATGATAACAATAATAAAATGCAAAGAATGTAATTTGTTAAAGGATCCTGTAATGGGAAAATAGTCTTTACATCATTAGATTGTCACTCTAGTTTTCTGACACTGAAGCAGATTATGGCCTGCATAGAATATTCTCATTAGCATATAATGGGGAGCTGTCCCATTGCTTACACGGGCAGAGATGTTCTAAACAATAATAGCATATAAAATAGCGCTACACATTTTATATGTGCAGGCTTAAGACACACAGACTGATTGAGGCTTAACATTCTACAATATTTATTGAAAATATTCAATTTTGGCACTACAATAAATATTTTGGGGTGATAGGCCACAGTCAGTCCCTTTATTGCACAGCAGGAGATCACAGAGACACTGGCACTCAAAGGGTAAAAATGAGAACATGCCGCTAATGATTTTCTTGTGCTCAGTTGCCTTTACCTGCCATGTTTCTTACTTATTCCTCTCTGATTACATTTTGTTTCCTTCAGTCCTGGAATTACACAACCACCGCGAGCAGGCAGGAGCCATTTTGTGGATGCTGTTATTAAGACAAGTTGTGTATCACCTCACAATCTTCTGTATACACCAGAATTGGGGACCTAATGCCCGTACACAGTGCCTTACACACAGGCACGTTTCAGGGGCTGCTGCCGCCTGAGGCAGCAGCCCCAATGCCGCCCCTCCTCCTGCTCCGCTCTTCTAACTACCAGCGTCGGAGCGGGTGGAGGAGGGGCCGCATCGCTAGTGCAGTGAGCGCTATTGCGCTCGCTGCGCTAGAAGAGCCGAATTTCCGTTTTAAAAAACGGAAATTCGGCTCTTAAAGTTACCAGAGGCGGCTTTTTGCCGCCCCTGGTAACTGGCCGCTCCTTGCCACCTGAGGCAAGATTCTCACCTTGCCTCATGGCCGGAGCGGCCCTGCTTGACTGCCCCACCTCTATGTCTCAGGCATCGAGGCGGGGCAGTTAATATTAGTTTCGCAGCTCAGATATTTAAACACCTTTATAACAGGTATGGATGATTTCATGAGAAATAGAATTTTTAAAAAAATCTGATCCCATTATCTATATCATATATGTGTACCTTAATAATGTAATACTCCCACCCAAATCTTACATCTGACTGACCAACCCTCTGGCAAGATACTCAATTCCAGTTTAAAGGGGATAAGTGAAAGAAATAAGTGGTGAGGTGTTGATTTTAATAAGCAGCACATTGATTGGCGCAAACCATCAAATATGGGTGGTGATTTTTTTTAAATGACACAGTTGCTTAATTACAGCCACTCTTATTGTGGTGTCAGTATTAAATCAGCCATAGTCCTGCCTCTAGAAAACAACTAAGAGAGTTAATGTGATGTGCCAAAAAATATCCCTGACACTTTGTCTTCTCTTTGCACCTAAAATGGTTATGGCCTAATCCCTATAAATGAGTCGTACAGCACATCAAGGCTTAGTTTGTTTGACACCACCAATACCTGGATTGGTCTACAAAGTTAATGTGGATTGTAACAGGTCTTCACCCTATCCATTAAATCCACCAGTAGTGTCGGACTGGGATGTCAGGGGCCCAACAGAAAACCTTAGGCTGAGGGCCCACTTTCCAAATTTCCTCCTCTCCTCACTCAACCTCTTTATTCTCTTAGTGTCTTTCCTCTACATACTATACTCTTTTGTTCCATTATTAAGCCTATTTTTTCCTTACAACAAATAGAGAATGACCATGAAATATGACAAATGGTTAGAAGCAAGAGGCCCAATGACACCTGGGCTCACTGGTAGTTTTCCTGGTATCCCGGTGGGCCAGTCCCACACTGTTCACCAGTCACAGTGCACAAGCCATATAGTATTAGATGATCAATTCCTCCATTGTTCTGTTCCAAAATCTGCTTGATTTCTCTTGTCCAAGCATTATTTTTAAAAAATGGATTTACAGAGCTAATCGCCTGACACACATTTCGCCCGAGAGGGTTTTGTCAAAGGCTTTTGTAAAGCTAATCAGAAGTTCCTCTAGTAATTTTGCTGCCATTCTGCATGTCCAGGCCCTTGTATTTGATTATCACCTAAAAACATGCCAGAAAAGCTATTGGCTCATCTAAAGCAAGCAAACACTAGATGGAGGGATTCATTCTTCCATTACCTGAGGCAGAGCTTGTACCACAGTGTCCAATAGTGCCCTCATGCCCGTTGCCATTTTAAGCAGCTTCAGCACTGCAAGGGATAAGTAGAAAAATGAAAGTAAAAGGGTTATTTATCTGTGTGTTTATTAACATGTGTTCAATGCATGATTCCTTTAGTACCTGTAAGCTCTCTCATACCAAAGCCCAGCACTACATGAAATGATAATGTGCCACCTCCTAAATCTCCTAATAATGATATTGATTATTAACTGAAAAAAAGGCTTTATTACCCCTGGTGATGCGCAGCACCCTCATGATGCGAATAATGGTGGGATTGATGGGCAAAGCAGCATTTATTTCGATTTCTTCTAAAATGATCCCCATCACAGACAGGAGCACAATGGCCAGGTCCAGTTGGTTCCACCTTTGTTATAAAAACAAACAGCAAATCAACTATTTATATATGTATACATATAGTGAAATCTCAATTAAACAGTTAAGCTCATACATTTGCCAGACTTTTTAAAAATGGTTTTCATTATACCTAAGAGATCTTTAAAAGAATAAGGTTGTTTTCCCCTAAACATTATTCATTATTTCTAATTATATCATAGATTGAAACAGAGGGGGTTATTTACAATAAGAGATTTTGTGATTTATTAAACCCAGATGGTGTTAAAATTCCAAATAAAAAAGTACTCCATCTCAAACCTGCCGAGATCATGTAGAAGTCAACGGCAGATCTACAATTTACAATTGGAAGATATCCTGATCCAGAGATTTCATGGTTTTCGTCCAAAAAAGTCAGTTGTCGGGCGGCAAATCCGGAGAAATCATATTTTGGTTTTTTTTACGATTATATCGAGTATTCTGATTTTTTTACAATTTTATCCAGTTTTTTCCTGCACCACATTTTTGGTGAAAATATATGATAGATACGGTAAAAAAAGTATGCAAGAGTTTGGTCGAAGTTGTTTTAGCAAAATACTGAAAAATTGTGGGATTTTAGTAAATAACCCCCATTCACCAGTAGCTGCAGAGCACACAGAATAATAGATAGCACATTAAGATTAAGCAGGTCCATCATGGAATGGTTATTCATATGTTTTATCACTGTATTTTACAGGGGAAGAAGCAGGGCTCCTTATGGCAGGGGCCTACCATGACTTGTCCCTGGCTCCAGGTGGACCAGTCCAACTCATAATTCTTAATTTCTTATAATTACTGTTAACTACTGTAACTCCGCAAAAATCCATGCTAATTCCAAATCAATTCTTTTGGATATGTTATTGTTTAAATACGCTTTAGTAGATTTTAGGCGTGGTGCAAATTATGAATACCCTGTTATGTAAAATATCCAACAGAGGCCATTCAGGTCTATATATCTCTTTTTATGGAATGAATGGCAATATTCCTGAAGTACAGCATTTATTTATGGGTATTATGTATTATATGTGTATTTGTGGGAGGGTGGATGAGGTTGATGCAGCAGTTGGATTTCTTTCTCCAGCAAAATGCAGAGCATATACAGATTGGCATTATGGTACATACTGTTAGTTTGCAAAGCACTGATGTTCTGTGCGATATACTGGCAGAATGTGTGCGTGAAAGCGATGCTCTGGTGCTCAAGGGTTCCTTTCAGAAGTTGAATGAATACAAATGTGCTTATCAGAGGGGATTTTCCTTTGTCACAAGGGAGTCAGTATGAGAAGTAACTATCGGCCAATTCTTACACACAGCGAGGCAAGACCATCAAAAAGGCCTGTGGCACTTCACTCCGCAGCAATCCCCATGTAAGCAGCTCAGCTAATTACACTGTTCACTGGGGTAGGGGCAGCATTAATGAAGTCTGAATGAATTCTTGTCTAATATCCCTTGTACGCCCCACAGATCAGGATCACAAATAGTTCCCGATTAATTACAGTATTTTCAATATATCCCTGCAACAGGACTAGCAATACAGCACCATAGTCAGGTACCAGAGGAATCACTATTTGCTGTCAATACTGTCAGTACAAGCTGTGCCTTAACTGATCATTGTACAGTAATAAATTGCACAGGACATAATAAAGTAAAAGTTTGACCATAAGAAAACTTATGGATTCATTTATCCTGGATGGCAGGGAATCTCAAAATGTTTTCTAATAAACTTTATCATATAGCCCTGTGGCTAAATGAATTATTATACAAGTGCAGTGAGCAAAGTGCAATTTGGAGAGCATTCCCCATGTTTTTTCCCCATAATGCAAAAGGTTTTTCCTTGCCAGAATCCAGCATTTTTGTTGTGGTCGCAACAGGGCAATTGTTTGGCACCAGAACCAACTGCGGCCGATGTGTAAAAAAAAACACAATTGTGTGTGTGTACATTAACTCAAATCAGGCACAATTCCACTGAAAGTTTTCAGTTTGGTGACATTTCTGGTGTTTGGCGTGAGTGTGCACTCAATTGTTTAGATGCAAATGTACTGCAGCTATTGACGCAGGGCACAAAGGGATGCCTGGAGCTAACTCTTGGTTCTGTATCAGAATGGGAGGCAGGAAGGCTTGATCAGCACCATGTGCAACTATATAGGAGTGATAAGAGCAAATTTAACACAAGTACTGGGACCTGTTATCCAGAATGCTCGGGACCTAGGTTTTTCCGGAAAATGTATCTTTCCTTAATTTGGATCTTCATACCTTAAGTCTTCTAGGAAATCATGTAAACATTAAATTAACCCAAATAGGCTGGTTTTGCTTCCAATAAGGATTAATTATATCTTAATTGGGATCAAATACAAGCTACTGTTTTATTATTACAGAGAAAAAGGAAATCTTTTTTTTTAAATTTGAATTATTTGGATAAAATGGAGCCTATGGGAGACGGACTTTCCGTAAGTCTGACCTTTCTGGATATTGGGGTTCCTGATGATGGATCCCATACCTGTACCTTTAATGAATGGGTCATACATAACCCCTATATTTTTTAAACTTGAAAGTGTTTGGTATTGGCTGCATTAGCATCCTAAATTACTCTTTAAGCTGGGGTTGGATTTACTCTGCCCAGCAGCCACCCTAACCTTTAGCTGGGAGGTCACAGTTTTACTCATCTATGGTAAACAAGAGCAGTATATATTAAATAATTACATGTACATCAGGTCATAACAGAGACCTAGGGCTTACATGACATACTGAGGAATGTACAAGTGTACCTTTGCCAGGATTCTAGTTTTAGCCTATAATTAATATACAGTATATAAATACATATTTACATATTTTGGAAACTTTTTCATAGACATTATGGTTTGAACTCGATGGACTTTGCTCTTTTTTCAGCCTCAGTAGCTTTCGTATTCTAAAGGGTTACAGTTTGCCTTGGTGTCAGTACAACTATTCCTGTACATCCATTAATAGCTTGACTTTCTCCACCTCCCCAATAGGTCTAATTAGGCTGAACCGGAGACTGTATCTGACTCACATGGAAAAGGGTGTGGATCTAGTTCTTCTGCTTATGTAACAAATTGTCTAATCAACATTTGTGCTTTGTTAAGACTTAAGACTGCGATACTGGTACAAACAGTTGTAGATGTTTGCTTTAAAAGGGAATCTGCTGTGTGCTAAATCAAAAAGTAAGTGGATTTTATATGGTAGATCTGGTGAATTAATATTGGTTCCTCTACTACAGCATTCAGATTTCTGTGCCTTTTTAGATCTTTTAAAACCTTTGGTGTGTCAACATGAAAAGTTGAATGACCAGCAACTTGGCAAATACTAGATTTGGTTATTTCTACTTGTTTTTTAAGAAGTAGGTTGAGCTCTACTCTTGGGATAGTATTTGTTTTTATTTATTCTGCAAAATCTTCATGTATAATTTTAAAATACTGTTCTAGGATTCCTGCATAGGCTCTTTTCTTGCTCATGTTTACATATGACCTGTCGCTAAGGGAAAAGAAGAGTATAACAGTATTCTGTAGATAAGGAACTGGGTCACCTTTACTATTGGACGGCTGAGAGCTGATATTCCTGTCTTCAAGTTTAAGCAGTTCAGTGAGGTGGGAGGTTGGGAGGGACTCAGAGAGGTGGGAGGTTGTAGGAGGACTCAGAGATTGGAATGAAATTTCCAGGGCAATTACAGACTATAATGAAGTGCAAGTAACTATGCATTTGCCTTAGCTTTCCATTTGCTCTGATTTTACGCTTTAGAATTTTCACTCTGTGTGATATTCCTCCTTCACGCCTTTAACCCAGGATTGTTGGATAAACCTCCAAATTATTTGAAACCTCTTTACTTTCAAAGTGATGTATACATTTTAAAAGTATCCTATGTCTGTTAGCTGCACATGTATTATGTATTGCCTACTTGCCTGTCCTTGAAGAAACGTCTAAATCCAAAGGCCACCAGCTTCAGCACGGCTTCAAGTACAAAGACTGTAGTAAACATGTAGTTACAGTACTTTAGAGCAATTTCAAGAGACTACAAAACAATGAAGACAAAACAGAGAATTAAAGATATGAACCAATAGCTCAGTACACTGTACGTGGCCTTATTCTGTCTTATGAATGCTTGCAATAAAAACTCTACAAGATGAGTCAGAAATACTTATCACTAAAGCTAGAAAATGTTGAACATTAAAAAAAAAGAGAATCAAGGATAAAAGCAACTGCTTAGTAATTCTATTAGCTTACATATATTATGTACTGATGTATGGTACACTCATAAGACAAAAGGCTTTTAAGTTTCTAGATGAAACGTATGTCTCAGTCAGTAGGCTGTCAGGGCAACAGTTCATTGAAAATGCCAAATAAATGCCAGTTGAAAGCAATACTTTAAGCACACATCCCAATCTCTTTAATGCTGCAGCTCCGGTGCTCACTCTACTGAAGTAGCAAACCCATGTGCTGTCTTGTGGATCTTTAATGAAAAAATACTCCAGCAAACCCAAGTAGCATTTTTTGAATAATAATCAACAAGGAATCTTAAGGCCCATTATTGGGCATAGAGTAGACCAAAGAAGACCATGGGGCAGATTCACTCAAGGGCGAAGTGTCTGTTGCTGGAGACAATTCAACAGAAATCTAATCTGCAGGGACATCACCAATTCACTAACAGGCGTAGAGAACAATTCATTTGTGTACGAGACTGACGCTGTCGTTCGTTCGCATCCTATCAACAGGCGACTTTTCACTAACATGCGAATTTTACTGTATGTTACCTCTTTCGCCAGAGTTTACTGCGCCACCTCAGACCAGAACAACTGATAAAACTAAGTTACATCTTCCTCAATCTTATGTCAGTGACATCATATCCTGTATGCCGGAAATGCCTTAAAGTTGTAAAAAACACTGGCGACTTTGCTTTTTTTAAAGCGGAATTGCCTTCAAAAGTCCGAACTCTTAAAGATTTCTGTGTGAACAATTTTTTTAAAACTAATTTGAGGGGCATGCCACATTTGTTTAGGGGTGGGCTCATGTCTAGGGCATTAGCGGATCTCTTCTGTCTTTATTATGGCTCATTGGACATGTGTTTGAAAAAGTGGCCACTTCAAGCATTTGCACCAACATTACTAATAAAGACGTCCATACAACTTTTAGGTACCCGCCCTATTCAACCTAAGCACTAGAGTGGTAGTGACGTTTCGCTAGGAAAAAATTAATGTTAGCGAAAATTCGCTATGAAATGCTCACCCAGCCGAAGTAATGCTAGCGGAAATTCACAGGCGTTCAGCTGCTGAGATGCAACTTTGAGATGCAACTTTGCATTCTAGTGAATTAGCTTAGTGGTAACGAATTTCCGCCTTTAGCAATATGACAGAACTAAAATCCAAAGTAGATACTAAGATGGTAATGTAAACAGAGCTGCTAAATCACAATCGGACATGATCAAACATGGATGTTTTGTGCAGCTTTGTCATTTTTCCGCTTTCTTCTATATTTAAAGGAACAGTAACACCAAAAAATGTAAATGTCTTAACCAAAGGAAAATACAATGCCCTGCACTGGTGCATTTGCTAAAGAAAAACTACTATCGTTGATATAAACAAGCTGCTGTGTAGCCATGGGGGCAGCCACTTAAAGCTGAAAAAGGAAAAAAGGCACAGGATACACAACAGTTAACATAATCTCTGTAGTATACAATGGGATTCTTCAGAATTTATCTATATGCTGTGTATCCTGTGCTTGAATGGCTGCCCCCATGGCTACACAGCAGCTTGTTTATATAAACTATAGTAGTACTTCTAAAGTAAACACACCTGTTGCAACAGTAAATTGTCATTCCTTTAAAGCACTTTCATTTATTGGTGTTACTGTTCCTATGGTTTTCCTTAAAAAGGAAGCATTACATTTAATTTACAATCATGCCTGGATTTCTATGATAAAGGTCAAGGAAACTGTAATTCACTGGGAGGTGCTTAGTCCACATGTTCAACTCTCAGTGAAAAACAGTTTCATAATTGTCATTCCTATTAATATCACTTAGGTTGAATAACTGATAGATAATAGCTGTAACATCAAAGCATCAATTAAGACAGTCTGGGAAATAGATTTATGTTACTCTTATAATCCAGTTTTATATTCATTTTACATTTGTGCATAAAAATGTCATACTTGTATCTGCCTGTTTTTTTCCCCATGACTGACCTGATTTTTAAATGTCATTTATGTAAAGGTTGGAAGGGTAATTATTGGACATTACATAGTTTTATCTTAATATTTACAAAAAGCAAGTATGATGTAAAATGGTGCTAATGTATCATAGACTGAATCGTCTCTTAACCATTTTAGTAAAATACTTGCAGTTAAAGCTTAGCCTGCTCTAGCCTTCAAATGACTTGTTTGTGTTTTTTTCTTTACCAAGATGATAGAAAATACCCCAGTTTTATCCAAGGGAGTTACATATGTTGGGGATAAGGGTTATAGCGTATTCTATGCTAGTGGTTTCATCTGCTGACATTTCAACCCAGCACTGACATTTCAACTTTCCATTCACTTGAAAGTTCTACATGTGGCAATGCAGGGGACTGGAGCTTTTTAGTCCAAATGGGCTAAAATGTATCCCTTTTGAATTTTGACAATTTGTTGAAATTACAGAGAAATGGCAGAGAAAATGTACCATATGTCAACAGTGATCCAAGTTGCAAATCCTGCAATTTCTAAGTAAAACCACACATTTGTATGAATTCAGCACGCATAAATATTTACATCATATTTATCCATTTGGATAATCGATGAAAGGCACTCTGTGGAGAGAAGGTCCTTTGGTGTGTACATAACTGCTGTTTAGGGTATTGATATCATATAAACAAAATCAATTGACATACCCTTGGTTGACTATAGTGCTCCAAGGACATTGTGATAACGTTAAGGCAAATGATGATTGTAATGAAAATATCCAAGTAGTGGCTGGTGCACATTGAATGAATAAGAAGGCGAGCAGGACAATAGGTGGCATAGTACGGTAAACGCTGGGCTTCTGTAACAACAGAATCAAGAGAGGCTTTAAGGACAAAGGTAAGGAGAAAAAGATTAATAAGGAAGAAAGATAAGCAGATAATGTCAAATAGAAAAAGAAGAAAGATACAACTACCATTGTGAAAAGTATTTTATAGAAGCCTGTAATTCACATTACAGTGAGCAAAACACAAAGAAAACACAGGCTAATAGGGGTTAAAAAGTCAGACATGGCCCAGTCCACTGCTAATAATCAGGCGGCACATAAACAATTAACCGTAAAAAACATAGACATGTAAACAAATATGTACTGGATTTTCTGAGCCCTCCAGCAACGAAAGCCACTGTGAATGAACCTAAGTATGTCTTTCAGTTGAAGACTGTCATTTATGGAAATTATAAACTACAGCCTAAATGGCACTGGTGTATTATGAAGATAAATAATACACAGCACATCAGGGTTTTCAGTAGCTCAAGCTGCTGTGGAACAAAAAAAATCACAATTCAGCCTGCAGAGGAAATGCCAATAATAAAACAGGCAAATAAACACATCAGACTTGCAGACAGGGGTGCTGCCCAGGGTTTTTTTTGTTCAAAAAACAAATATGTTTAAATGATGGGAGCAAACAAAATAACTTAATGCTGCTATATTTTGTTGTAATATAACAACTAGTGGAATCTGTGGATTCGGGCATAAAAGTGTAGAAACTTGAATCCAAATTTACTATCGCAAGTGAAAAGCACTAGTTCAGACTCAAATCCAAATGCATATTTTTTGCAATTCATACAGGTACTTGACCTGTACAAGCTCCTTTGTTACGTTCAGCCAGCACTTACGCTATGGGACAATTCTAGTAGAATTTTCCAAACCTGAATGTTTGAATGTTTGCATGATTCAAAAAAACCTCCAATGAGAAAATTCAACAACTTAAACCTGCATTAAACTGAGCTGGTATAATGTGATTTTCATAGCATTCTGTTTTCTTTCTGAGACTATATGCTATCATGGATCTCTGGTTCAAGTTTTTCCAGAGATATGGTATAAAAAACTTGATTGAATTTAACTGTAACTTTTTTTGCAAGTTAAAAAAAAAAAAACATTGAATATGAAATTGGATAAATTGGCTTTTCTATTTCTGGGGTAAAATTATAAATTTAGGGTAAAAACATTTTGTGTCCAAAAATTGCACTTTTCATAATGCATTTAATTTGTAAATGATGGTTTGTGCCCTTTTTTGTGGCAGACTTCTGCTCAGTTTTTTGAAAAATGTAAAAGTGAACAAGCCCTAAGCAGACTGTTGGAATTGGACAGGTGGAAACCCTACTTGCAGACAGTCACACAACATACAAGATCCTTTTTCGTTTGTCAAGCTTTCTTGTCTCCCCCTTCTCTAGAGTTCAATTTAAAGGAAAACTATACCCCCCTAACAATGTAGGTCTCTATAAAAATATATTGCATAATACAGCTCATATGTAAAAACGCTACTTCATGTAAAAAAAAAACATTTTCATAATAATATATTTTTTTAGTAGTATGTGCCATTGGGTAATCATAAATAGAAAATTGCCATTTTAAAAAATAAGGCCGCCCCTGGGATCCTACAATCCATGTTGCACACAAACAAAGCAAACAAACCATACATGTTAGGTCACATGAACCAATTAACAGACAAAGTCTTTTGCTTCCACCTTTCTTCCTGTTACAGTTAGAGCTGCAGTATTTCTGGTCAGGTGATCTCTGAGGCAGCACAGAGAATATCACAAAATGGTGGTTCAAGGCAAGAGATGTAAACGGGCAATATTTACTATATACCAGTTTAGTAAGATTCTTTAATAGGCCACTTACAGGTAATTTGAAATAATCTGTTGCTTAAGTATTAATTAAGGGGGTATAGTTTTCCTTTAAGGATTTTCTTCTCTGATCTTACAACTTGGAGAAGATATTTGGTAGCCTAACAATTTGTTTGCAGTGCTCCAATGTTTTTAGAGATCATTTGTATCCATGCATTGTACTATACTGTATAATTAATATTGAAAAAATATTGAGAATGATTGACCATGATTGGATTAATGTATTAATCAATTTCTCCCTGTTCCTTGCTCTCAGCATTGAGATTTAGAGGGCACATTATACATAATGTTAGGGGAGTCAAAAAGTAAACTTCCATTTCTGATGGGTTATGAGTTCTTCATCCCAGCTAAAAAGCAACATACAGTCCCTAATATATGCAACACTAAAATAAATCTTCTTTCTAAGTGGAGTACTGAAGGGAGGAGGAAGAAATTAGGAAGACATATCTCCTACGAACCGACCAAACACTTAGGCTTTCTCTTACTCCTTCGTTTTTTCTCCAGGCGTCGCAATCGTTTTTCTTCTCGTCTTCGAGCCTCCTCTGCTTCCTGGTTCTGCCGACATTTGTGAAAGTTCTCTACCACGACACCCACAAACATGTTCAGTACAAAGAAACTGACAATCAGCAGGAACGAGATAAAGTACAGCAACATCCATGGATTGTGATTGGTCACTGGCTGGAATAAAAACAACCCCTTTTAAGTTGGATAGCAGAAGACTTTCAATAGCCTACTTTGAATCTTTTGGGCTTTCATCAAATGTTTGGGGTTACTTTCTTAATAACACCTTTAGCTTACAGAAACTACAATAACATTACTTTCTTTCTGTTCAAGTAATACTATATGAAAGGTGAAACTCAACTTTGTGAAGAATATATCTCCTATATACTCTCTAAATGGGGACCACAGTCTGTACCTGCAAAGTGCATAATTCATCCCTTTAACTAGATTATGTTTTTAGCTGTGATTGTGTGATTACTACATTTGTACAAGCTTGATTGGTTTCTACCATAAGGACCAGAAGTTCTTAACTAGTCTTAAGGCTTCCTATAAAGTGATCTCACGCAGCAAGAAGAATTAATCTTTGCGATGGAAGACTGGCAATTACACAAAGTGTATTCTAGATGTGCTGCATAATCTCAAAGTGTGTGTCCTGGTTTTCAGATTGTTGTACCTGTTGGTCCACTGCTACAGCATCTAGTCCATTATACATTATGTTAACCCATCCATCTTTTGATGCCAAGACAAAAAGTGACATTAACGCCTGAAATAAGAAAAATATGATGTTGTATTCTATTTTGCATACAAGTATCTGCGATGCTTGTCAGACGGAATAAACAATTTTGTTAATTGGTTGCAAGCAATTACCTGTCCCAGGTTATCAAAATTGTATTTATGATGCACCCATTTGTAATTGGCCGCCTCACAGTCTGACTTATTGGTGACATTTCGAACATCCACACCAAGGCAGTAGAAAAATTTACCCTTAAAAAGCTGCAATGAGTAAGAAAAGAATAACAGTAAAAGCGCATTATTCATAATGACACGGTATCATTTTCTTCTTAGGTTTAGCTGTGAGAATGCAAAAATCAGCCATGCTTATTGTCATGCAAATGTGGCTACGCATACAGCATATCAAATGCACGCTGGTTCGTTGCATATCTGAATCTGGCACATGTGAAACTGTCCTTCTCTAAAAGCAATTCTGTGTGTATCTTAACATACCAGTTCAGGTTTATTATAATCCTAAAGCACTGAAATTAATCTGCATACACAAGATTTACGGGCCTATAGATGCAACATGTTTTATGTTGATTACATGCACTTATGCACAAATAAGCACATATGTGTATATACGTATCTTGAGATTCTATGCATTTTATATACTTCTTATGAAAGCAATTACGTATACATTTACAGTTGGATGGTAGCCACTCTGGCTGTTGATGTGGTAATGGTCTGTGCAGGACATTTTTAAGATCTTATGCTTGGTCCAGGATTGGTCCAACAGACTGGTAGCCAAATCAGGACAAAATCCATGCTTTTAGCTGATCTTTTTGTGTTTACCAATATTTGGAGAACAATTACATCAAATACAGTGTGCAAATACTTGTTACAGAATTACTTAGGCCATTATCTTGGTAATAGAGAACAGCATACAACCTGCATATACTGTATATATGGTGACAATTTCTAATAACTGTTACATGCTAAGATTTACGTCTAGCTAGGTTTTCTGCCCAAGGGTGCTTGTGATGCTAGGTTCCCAGGACAATGCCCTGTCTACTCTGCCCTACAGTATATAAAAAAGGTATATTTTGCTATACACACATGCACTATAGAATTTCCATAATTTACTTTGTTTGGATAAAAATTAATAAAATGTATATTAATAAGTGGCAATGACCATCAGCTTATGGCATGTCTTAATGCTTGCATGGAGTCATACAGATCACAATGAGCGTTAATGTGCCTTTATAAACAATGCAAATGTATCTGAGCTTGCAGTAGTTTGTTTGCTTCATCAGTTATAATGCATTGGGTGTCTACATAATAAACTAATGTGCACACAGGTAAGGTCAGTACTGTGATGGAGACACTCACTAATGACAGGAACAAAAGTATTCACTAATATTTACACCATTTTTGTTTTCAATGCCCATAAATTCAATGTATTACATTTGCCCCATAGAATTATATTCATCTGAGTATGTTTTTACTCTTCTATGATACCTCTTTGGATAAACTGGAATGCTGACAATCAATGTGGCACAATAAATGAATATTTCTGTGTTCCTAGCACATCATTTTGGATAATGAGGGAGATGTCCTGCAATAAAGACGATAATGGTGCCTAGGTCATTCTGGTCAGTGAACTTAAAGACCTGATGCTATTCATAATGTTATCAAGCAACACAGACCAAGGCCATTTCAATTACCCAGGGGTTATTGATTGAGTGCTGAATTATTTCAGTAGCAGGGAAAAGCAGGTTTTGTTACAGCAATCTATTAATTTATGTCACATTGTATACACTGTGGTGTTGCCCTGTTATTCAGTATAAAATCCCTGTTAAATAACACATTTCACGGAAGTGACAACAAAGAAATTCTAGGTACTACCTGCACACCAAGGATTCCAAAAATGATAAAGAAGGCACAGCAGATCAGAACTATGTTTCCAATGGGTTTTAGAGAAGAAATCAGGGTCTCTACCACCAGCTTCAGACCAGGTGCTCTGCTGATAACCCTGAATGGGAAAAAAAACAGTTTGATTATAATTCTAAAGTGACTGTGTTCTTGTTTATAATTAGAGAAATGCGAAGGGCACAGCATCTCACTGGCTGACCATGAGTAGTGTCTACAACTCTACATTTCTGTAAACCAATAAGCAAAAGCAAGCTTTTCTCTACAATTATTTCATAAAAGAGACTCAAGAACATCCTTTTTGGCAAAATTAGAGAAAAACACAGGGGCAGATTTACTAAACGCCGAAGTGACGAATGTTAGCGAAAATTCGCCAGCTAATTCACCATCTAATTTCGTTAGTTCGCCGATTTACCAATAGTCGCTGGCGTAACTTTGCTAGCAAAGAGATAGACTCTAGCAGTAATTCGCTCCTTTATGCCTGGTGAAGTTGCGCTCTGGCGAATGGACGTAACTACGCAAATTCACAAAGATGCGGATTTTACGGAACATTACCTCTTGCACCAGACTTGCCTTCACCACCTCAGACCAGGCGAAGTGCAATAGAGTAGATAGGACTTCCTCAAAAAATAGTTGAAAATTGTTGAAAAGTCCCAAAAACGCTGGCATTTTTCAGGGTGATAGGCTGCAAAAGATCGTACATTTTTTCTTGGGTACCCGGCTTCCCTCCTACATTTCCTAACATATGGCACATAAACTATACACTGGGCTCATGTGTAGGGCATTATAATAACTCTATTTTATTTTATTAAGGTTCCCTGGGCTTGTGTAATGTAATGTATTTGCTGCAACATATACGTCCATTCAACTTTAACTTCCTGCTGTATGCAAATTAGGCAACGCTAGCGCAACTTTGCTTTGATTGCCGCAGTAATGCTAGCGCTACTTTGCCAGTGTTCGGCGCCTTGGATGCAACTTCGGATTTTAGTGAATCATCGTTGTCCTGGCGAATCTACCGCTGGGCGAAGTGTTGCGATGTGAGTGAAGCCGTCGCTTGTGAATTTTCGGAGGTTAGTAAAGTTGCCCCATAGTATTACACTTTTCCCAAAGGTTTTTTTCCATTTCGTCACAGAACATTTTTTTTGTCAGAAACATATTTTACAGTTTTATTTGGAGAATATAGTAATCCTTATAAAGTAGGGGACCCATTGCAGAAAATCCCCTAAATAAAATTGTTTTATGAATTAATGCTTCTTGTTCCTGTATTATGCTAACTAGCAATGAGTGAAATTTTCCCCCTTGTTTTGCCATGAAAAAGATGCCCATAGACTTCAATGCATTTGTTGATTTTTTTTCACCACTTTGCAAATTTTCTGTGAAATGAATCGGGTCAGATTCTCCCATTGCTATTGCTAATCCTTCTAAGTAAGAAGGGACCAATCATTTTGCTGCACAGTGTCTGCAAATATGACCTGTCTGTAAGTAGTTGACTTTTTCATTCCTTTACCTGAGAGGTCGCAATGTCCTCAAAAGTCGAAGAACCCTTAAGACACCCAGAATTTTTGCTCCGCCAGCAGATGCTACGGACACCACAATATCAACGAGGGATACAAAGACAAGAAACCCATCCAGAATATTCCAGCTGCTCTTGAGGTAAGCTTGATCCCCAAAGTAAAGTCCTAGAGAGACCACCTACAGAATGACAGGGAAGGAAATCTGAAGATGAGTTATAATACGACGTAGTATTGCCTGCTGAGAAGCAATGTATTTCCATAGATAAAGTGAGGAAAAGACCTTAATCACTAAGATGAATCTGAGTTCAAATGACTTACCTTCAATGTCATTTCAGCTACAAAAATGGCTGTGAAGATATAGTTTGATATACTCAGGAAAATCCTTTCCTGTAAAAAGATAAATGAGAGAAACAGTCCATTGCCATTGATATTAGTAACGGCTTGCAGAAGTCAAATTCTCAGGAATTATTTTAAAGGGCTTAACCTACTGTATAGCATTCCCACCAGGGCTGTGTACTGCCATATTAGGGGTTATACTAGTAAACTAGGGTTAGGGGTAATACTAACTGACCTCCCCTTCCTGGAACAACTAGTTTCCCCTCATTGGATAAATGGGAGCTGTCAATCTATGGCTCTGGTGGGGACGTCATGTGCTCATTGTAATAAATGCAGATTTAAAGATGCCCAGACAAGTAGAGGGAAACTTAAAGGAGTTGTTCAGCATGATGTAGCAAGTGATATTCTGAGACAATTTAACATTGGTTTTCATTTTTTATTATTTGTGCGTTTTTGAGTTATTTAGCTTTTTATTTAGCAGCTCTCTGGTTAGCAATTTCAGCAAAATAGTTGCTATGGTCCTCATTTCCCTAGCTACTATACATGGATATGAATAAGGGACTGGAATATGAAGGATTCCGTCTGAAAAGAGAGATAAATAATAAAAGGTAGTCTGGCAGAGCATTTGTTGTTAAGATGGGGTCAGTGAACCCCATTTGAAAGCTGGAAACAGTCAGAAGAAAAAGGCAAATAATTAAAAAAACTATAAAAAAGAAAAAGTTAAGGCCAATTGAAAAGTTGCTTAGAATTAGCCATTGTACAACATACTAAAAGTTAACTTTAAGATGACCCCCCCTTTAAATTAGATATGTTTTTAATTAGTTTAGGGACCAAGCACTGCTGTTGGGTGCTTAGGCATATAAAGTACCCCTGCATTTGAGGGGTGGGCTGCACCGTTCATAAGCTTGGCCCCTGAAAACAGTTCAGTAGACTGAGAGAAATCCTTTTCTCTGTACAGGTATGGGACCTGTCATCCAGAATGCTCGGGACCTGGGTCTTTCCGGATAATGCGTCTTTACGTAATTTGGATCTTCACACCTTAAGACTACTAGAAAATCATGTCAACATTAAAGAAACCCAATAGGCTGGTTTTGATTCCAATAAAGATTAATTATATCTCAGTTTGGATCAAGTACAAGCTACTGTTTTATTACTGTAGCGAAAAAGAAAATAATTTTTAAAAAATTTGGATTATTTTATTACAATGGAGTCTATGGGAGACAGCCTTTCCATAATTCGGAACTTTCGGGATAATGGGTTTTTCGGATAACGGATCCCATACCTGTACTACCCTTTTATTGGACCCCTGTGCTATTACTACATAATCTTGAATAACAAACTGCTTAAAGAAACGGCACAAGGATAATTGGTTCTACCTGCCATATTCGTAACTATTGGACAACTACACATCCAAACAACTGTCAGGGAGAAGTTGGGAATTTTAGTTCCTGCATTCCATCTTGCTCTTTAATATTATGGCAGCAATATATCAGTACATCAATGTTGCAATAAAAAGCAAACATGTATCATATCAAGGCAAATATAAATGTTGCTATTCCCAATGAGAACCCAAGATAATATATTGCCTCTGTGGTTGCACTTTCTATGCAACTAGACCTACTGGTATCTAATAAGCTCCCATTCAACAGATGGGAAATCTAGTGTGCATCTACTATACACAGGAGAAAACATGGGCAGTCCAATTAAATTTTATTCTAACGCTACATTCTTAAAACAAGTTCTTATACATTTCTAGGAAGGATACCAGGATACCTTTTTTATGAAGATGCAAGGATTTTAGATGTAGATCCTTTAAGAATTTTAATAAACTGGATATATTTTAAAAGCAATTTCATCTTAGGATTTTATCTTGTTTCAGGAAACATGCATAAAAAGAACAAACTAACGTGGATCATTATGAGAATGGAATGCATTATTATAATAGATTAACTCCTTTAGCACCTTCTTCACTTCAAAACACTGGAAGCACAAGCAGCCCAGAGGGGCCCAAGCAGTGCCCATCAAAATATTAAAGGGAGCTGTCTCTCACCGTACTCTTGTGCTCTATCTGAGGCCTCTCTAAAGCGATGGTAATGCAGTTGAGGAATATGAAGGCAAGGACGACGTAGTCAAAAAGCTTGTGTGCAATTATTGTTTGACACATGATGCGGAACCTACATGGAACAAATCAGTCAATGTATAGAATCAAATGCATGAAAGACCCAATAATAGGCAAAGTAGAGAATTCCAGTTCAACTGCTACCCTGCTTGCTGTTCCCTTTGTTATCAGTTTAATGTTACTGAAAACAGTGTTAGATTAAGTCTGCATGAAATAGATAAGCACTTGTATATTTTTTAACTGCAGGACCAGCTTGAGGATTTAGTAGTGATCTCTCCCAGATTATGTTGTGCAATACTCCCGTAATTAAAACCTGATGCCTGAATGTTACATTGCATAATATGGTGTAAAATGAAATAAAAAAGGGAAGCCGCTGAAACATTATCTGTACATACTCCCAGCCGAACAAATTATTAGCTCAGATTGCAGTGAAATACCCACTTTATATATTTTGCCAGCTCTTGAGATGAAGCATGAATCACCTCTCACTATTTTCATGGCAGTTAATGAACTAAGAGAGGATCGAGGCTAAATCCATGTGTGTGTCCAGCATTGGGATGAGATAATTCTAAGTATAATTAGGTTGATTCCTTGGAATATTTAAAAGTGAGTTCATGCATATCTTTAACCACAGTCAACAGAGAATTTATTTCTCAAAGCCTAATTCTAAAGAGAATTTGCGAAATTTAGTAGAATTAATGCTAAATCAGAGGATTATGTCTTGTTGCATCAGGGCAGTTTTTTTGCTAAAGGAATAGATTAAATTTCATTCCTGTCTACCCTTTCTTTGCGTGTTCTCTGTGTTAAATAAGGTCATAGCTAACTCTGTAGGTATAATGGCATGTCTGGATTCAACATTTCTGCACGTCATTTCTCTTTCCCAGTTCTCAAGAACAAAAATTCAGCTACTACAGAAAATACCTGCTAATGAAATACAAGACATTTGCAGCAGTACTTGGAGGTACATAGGTCCTCATCAGTAAGCAAAGCAGAGACAGATTTATTTAATGAGGAATAAAGGCCACTTACCTGTTCTGTGGGGAGAAAAGAAATATAGACCAATCCTCACGTAACGCACACCAGTCTGGTCTGTACACTTCAATCATTTTTCGGATCCGGAAACACAGACTCTGCAGAGTGATCATCAATAAATTGTTATGACCAGGCACATCTCCTCACTTCATTTCATTTTTACAAGTCACTTGTTTACACTGAATTGGAGCCGCCAACTGTCACAATGCTAAAATCTGTCACTGTATCTCAGTAATCTTTCTGAACATGTCCCAGTGTTAAGACTGCTGTAAAATTGTGTACACTACCAAGAAAAATGATTCCTTGGCTTTATAATGTCATTATTTCACAGAAATATAGCATTTTAACAATTTATCCTTCCCCCATGGCTGTTGCTTGCTATACAGTTTAACTAAGACAGAAGACTGGTATGTTAGAGGATAGTGGGTTATGCCCCATATAGGTATAGGCATGTCCTGTAGGTGTGTTTGGCATTCACACTGGTACAGGGATGTCAGCTGGTTTCCCCTTAACTAACAAATATAAATTAGGGGGGATGCATGTTAGTTATTTTGGCCTCTTCTCATGGCGGAGTGTGACTGATGCTAGGAGCTCAGATAGATAAAGCCAATGTGACAAAATAGACCACTGGGGTATAAGAAGGTCTCAAGAAATATTGGTCAAATAAAAGCCAGTAAATAAGGACTAGCTGGAATTAGGCTACATCCTTGTTTAACATGATGTAGGAATAAAACATAGATACTGTATGTTAAATTTATGGAGAAGCCTGAAGCCTCACCAAGTTCTGCAGGGATTTAGTACCCTTGGTTATTTAGAGTAAAACAGGGTGTTGTCAAATTTACATAAGAACATTTAGTTTTGTTGACTGCACTTAGGACCCTGTCTTTTATTGGTCCTAAAACTGTTCAGGTTTCTACTCACGTAATCTATTTCTTCTTCTTCCTCCTCCTTATCTTTTCGGTTATTCATTTTGGGAAAGACTTCCGTCATAATAGGAGGTGTTTTCCCAGTGGAGTCACGATGTTCTTCTGACATAGATGTGCCTTTGCAAGACCCTCTGTGGTTGGGATGAGTTGCTGTATCACCTGGATTATCTGAAGAGCCTTTATTATCTAGAGACATTGCTCTTGAGTGCTTTAAACTTGATGATCTCCTGGAGTGACTTCTTTCTCTTTGCTCTTCTCCATGTGACAGCAATGATTCATGCTCAGTTGTGAATGTTCTTGGTTTTATACTGTGACGACGCCCTAAACTGTTCCAACTTGATCTGCGGCTCCCCCAAGCACCGCTTCTCCCCCAATGTGAGGGTCGAGGCCCCATCTGTTTAATATAGTGATTCATTTATGAGAATACTAATATTCGCTGTATTGCAATATTAATCAGAAGTTTGCCCCAAACTCCAAACATATAGCAACCAATTAGTTGCACTCTATGACTATTGTGACTTAACTAGACTTGAAAAAAGGAAAATGATGATCAGAAGCTGTGGGTTACTTGAATGACGTGCAATTTCTACACATGTTATTAGGGATGTGTGAATTTGTCCCCTTTTATTTCGCCTAAAATTTGACACCAGTGAAATGTTGCAGACGCCCATTAAAGTGTATGTGCGAAAAAATTCGCCCATCCCTACATGTTATCACATAAACTACTTATTGTCTACACACATCCCCATACTGTTACTTTATTACTAAAACTAAAATCATACATTTGGGCACAGGATCCCTATTTAGTTTATTGCCTACTAAGAGGAAGTCTAAGAAGCTAAAAGCTGAAGTTCCTAATTCGAATGACTGTGGACTTACTTGTGGCCTCTGGTCATAGGAAGTTCTCCCCAGAGACATCACACTACTTTTTCTGCAGCCAACAGTTACAAGAACTTGATCCCTTTGAAGAGAATTCCTTGATGTATTCATTATTGTAGCTGGGATTTGTTGGGTTGGGACAGGGCTGTTTTCTAAATGTCCATTTGGAGTCATAGGTACTGAACAAAGTTTGGGATCTAAGCATAAAAAAACAAATCATAAGTTGACATGCAATATATCCCAATTTACTGCTTTTGCTACAAGAGCTGATCTTGTAGTCTTTCATCCTTTAATGCAAGACATTAGGATACATATTATCCTCCTCAACTTGTCACTTTATTTAAAGTGTAACCACACACTTCTCCCATTTGTATTTCTATTTAAGAAGGCATCATAATTGTGCACTGTTATTACTCCCTCTTCTTTAAGTAAAAGTAACTCTAAAAAAAAAAAGGCCTAACCTTTCCATTTCTCCAAAAAACAAAAATGCAACTTTTTACATGTTGAAATGAAGCAACGATCTAGCTTTCCACTGAATTGAACACAATAAAAAAAGAAGGGCAATTTATCTGTTGGTTAGTTATGTGCTCTGTAAGTAATTGCCTCATTTTTAAAATGTGTTCTCAAGAAGAAAAATATCTATAAAGGCAGCCAACAAATACAGAGTATTGATTTCGGTAGACTGCCTTGCAGTGAGAGCCATAAAATATTTTGGTTGAATTAGCGGTATGCACACAGATGCCTTTAGTTCAGAAGTCTATCTATCTATCTATCTATCTATCTATCTATCTATCTATCTCTCATTCATAATCTATCTATCTATCTATCTATCTATCTATCTATCTATCTATCTATCTATCTATCTATCTATCTCTCATTCATAATCTATCTATCTATCTATCTATCTATCTATCTATCTCTCATTCATAATCTATCTATCTATCTATCTATCTATCTATCTATCTATCTATCTATCTATCTATCTATCTATCTATCTATCTATCTATCTCTCATTCATAATCTATCTATCTATCTATCTATCTATCTATCTATCTATCTATCTATCTATCTATCTATCTATCTATCTATCTATCTATCATCTATCTATCCATCCATCCATCCATCCATCTATCTATCTATCTATCTATCTATCTATCTGTCTATCTATTTGTGATGGACAAACCTGACCCATTTCACTTCGCCAAAAATTCAGGTAACAGTGAAAAATTTGCCAAAATGCATTGAAGTCTATGGGCATCAAACTCACTGCAAACTCAGCAAATGATTGCTCATCATATGCAAGTACAGGGTTTATTTAATAGTAAAATCATTTAGTAGAATGTGCCTTGCACTGTGCATCTACCAGCCTGGCCATGCTGTTTTTTTCTGTGTTCTTACACAACCCTTATATACCCTAAGTACTCCTAGGTCAATTCATGGTACTGTTGGCTGAAAAAGCCAGGGTGCATGAGGTAGGTAATGTTATGGTGCATATCTTCCAAACAAATTTACAACTGCTTTGATTGCAAAAGTGATGTCCCTTGCTGCTGGTTAATTTCTCTACTAGCAATATAATTCACAGTAAGAGTTAGTAGTACAGTTCATTGAATTATGTGTTGTTGCTGCTCTAGTCAGAATGTTTTTAGTGAACCAAGCAATTTAGAAGATTCCATTTATAAGTCTTTTTTTTAAAACTGCATTCAAACAAGGATTAAGAAAATCCCCAAGCTATACCCTAATACTTTACAGTCTACTGTTACTTAGATTTATATTTTCTCTTTGGAACAAAAAAGTAGAAGTATGGGACCTATTCTCCAGAATGGGGGTTTTCTGGATAAGGGGTCTTTCCATCATTTGGATCTCTATGCCTTAAGTTTACAAAAATCATTAAAAAATTTGATGTTTACAGGGGATATTAGATGCTGCAATGGTATGGTCTGTGAGCAAGCTGAAAGGAAAAAATATTTGCTACCCAGACCAGGAGACTATAAGGGGCCCCCCTGCAGCAATTTGTCTGGGACAGCATTTAGGGAAGCAGGGAGTAAGGTGCCTTTCCTATGTCTTATTAGGAAAAGAGGCATTGGGGTTCTCCCCCTGGCACTGAGTGGGCCACCCTCTGAGATCACTCCAGAAATTGTCACTGGAAGGATATTAAAAAAACTGCATGGGGCCCCTTTGTGAGGATATTTCTGGGATATGTGGGAGAAAGTACCTTGGGCAAATATAGGATAGAAGAAATCTGGAGATCTATGGTTATTGTTGTGACTGATGAATGGTTTATGATGGTGTAATAGCAAGTGTTTTCCTTGTTGTTCAGTCCCTATTGCAGGTAAAAAAAACAGTTCTAAAAATTGTGTTTGTTTAAAAATAAATCTCTTGATTCCCCTATATTGTTACATGGTACAGCAGCTAGCGTCAACTTGGTGGCACAATACACCAGAATAATTGTTTCATTCACTATAAATAAGGGCATCGCAAGGTTGGCACAGGTGGGATTGAAACTCTGTCCTTAGTTAAATCATTTTAGACAATGTGCAGAGTTGTGTAGCACTGGAGGGAACTGCTGGTGGGGGCAGCCAAATATCCAGAAGGATTATGTAGATTTTCTTTTATTTCCCTAAGACCCAAAAGTATTACTAAAGATTCTGTTTTCTTTTATTTACCGAATGCTGGGAAAATGACATCTGTTGTAGGTAAGGTTGGCAGATGCTGGCAATTGGCATGCAGTCACTTTCAGTAATGTCATAGTAACATACTGTAATAGATCAGGGATGTCAAGAACAGTTGTTATGAGCAATTGCTCCCAATATTGTCTGCCAGATTAGTGGAGCTACAGAGAGCTGCAGTTCAGAACAGGATTTGGCATCTTTAGAGTAAATAATCTTTAATAACAAGAAAGGGTTAAAGAATCACATGCTAAAATACTGCTAATTGCCTTTGTGTCTTTGGGAAATGATTTCCTTTCAGCACTCAGTCCTGGCATACATCCCCATACTCCGGCTCTGGGATTTGCAACCTGTGGTTCTCCAGCTCTCGTTAAACTGTAGGTCCCAGCGTGCCATGACACCCCACTTCAGTAACAGCTGGAGAACCACAGGTTGCAGATTCCTACGTGATGCTGGTTAGCTGTCACATGAGTGCATCTGTAGAGCAGCTTTCACTGCTATCCAAGATGTGATTTTTACTTTTGCATCTTATAAAGTGAGAGGTGCAACACATATAAGAGGTATGAGTAGCAACCCATTAGCTTTGTGCATATTATGCTATGGATTGCTGCACAGGTGCAATTTAGCATCTACATTAGGAAATTGTCCAGATAGTATCCTTCAAAATGATTAAATTGTTATGTTATTATACCTATCACTCAATAGTCACCTGTGTGCAGGTGCCCAGTGCAGCCTGCACCCACAACTTGTGAGTCTCAATGACGCACAAGTAATAGATGGGTAGGGGGATGGTGGATAACTAGCTTTTTGCCTTCCCCATCCACCTCTTATGAAACAGTGCTACTGAATGATGGCAGAGCTGTATTCATCAGTGGAACACAGGTCTCTGCCCTCCTTTTGGCAGCACAGAAAGGCAGATAACTTTGCACTTTACATGCTATCTTGCATGTAGTAAATGACCCCTATATTTTATGGGTGCACGCCATACAAATGCACTTTGTTAAGGGAAAGTAGGGCTCATTTCCAAACATAAGTGCTAAACTGCACAGGTGCAATAGCCAGCTGTCACTATGGTTGTCACCTTTTCTTGAAAAAAATACCGGCCATCCTATATTTTTATGGATTTCCCCTACTAATATCATTGGGATCAAGCTTCATTTTTACTGGCCAGGTAAAATCCCGGCCAGGTGGCAACCCTAGTTGTGACTGATCAGCAATTTGCTTTCAACAGTCAACTAGAATTTAAAGTTTAAGTTAAAGCAAAAGTCTGGTTTCTGTTGGTAATTGAACTAATGCAGTTAAATTACATAACTCTCGTAAATTATCTCCAGTGTCTCATCATTTATTTGTTGCAAGTACAATTCCTTTGGTGCTCTTTAGAATTCATTTTGCAGGCCTGTGTAACACAGGGACTTTATGCATAGGAATCTTCACCAAATATTTCTGGTTTGTTAAGGTCACAGGAATAATAGGAAGGAAAACCTTTGGGCTGTACCGACACGCTTACCAGGATTTTCAATGGAAACTTGTTAATGCAACTGTTTATTAGAAATAAAACAGGTTACAAGTGATTTCTGACAGAAGCTAAACCTGATATCATAGATTAAATCATTGGAGAACACATACCAGGCTATATCCCTGTAATGGGCCCTCCAAACCCCCTAGTGAATACAGCCAAATAGTCTGGTCCTAGGGTTGCCACCTTTTCTGGAAAAAAATACAGGCCTTTTTGTATTCTTGCCATTTTTTCCTATTAATAACACCAGCCAGGTGGAAACCCTATCTGGTCCCTCCACAGTGCATTAAGATCTATGGGAGATGTAAGAGCTCTGTAAGGGTTCTGTTTAATAAAAAAGTATAATATTCAGTTGTAGAAGTTAATTTCTCCTCTGCATCATGTTGTATGTTCTCTGCTTTAGTTCCTGTGTCTTGTGCAGCAACTTGACTGAGTTTGAACTGCAGATTAACTGAAGTTTATAGTGAAGCCCAACAGAGCACGTGGTACATCCCAAGATGGCTGCTGTATAAATAATCTGCTCAGTCTGATTATGAGTTTCTCATCAATCATTTCATGTGATATGTTTTATGCTGTATACTCTATAAAAAACATGCAATATGTTTCCTGGGATATCTAGTTATAACTGCCTGTTATAATATAGGTGGGCTGGTGGCCATGCTATGTACATGACAGCGGCAGTGGGTTTCCCTGCTGTTTTATAGGTATGCTATATCAATTTTTGTATACTGTTTTACGTACTTTTTGTTAACACTATACGATCACTGTTTTAGTTATGTTTTAGTTATGTTAAAACCAAGTGCATTAAGATGTATGAGAGAGGTGGGCTGCTGGCCTTGCTATGTACATAACTATGGCAGTATAATGCGCTCCGGGAGACCGGCGCGCATTCCTACCTTTAGACAAGCCGGTACCTGGGTTCCTCTGGCCGCAATTAGGAAACGCCCATGCCGTCTATGCGCATGTGCAGTAACGATGCGCCGTGACGTCAGTGGACACGCTGACGTCACGTAGGGCGCCAAATTTGAAATTAAAAGGCACCTTTTGCTTGAACTGAGTGCCCAAGCTGGTTCTCAGTTTTTCTGACTCCAAACCTTAATTCTGTTTGGATCTTCTGATATTGACCTTGTGCCTGTTTCTTGACCTCCGCATCTTGCTGCCTGCCCTTTTGACCTGTCCACGACTCATCTCTGCCTGATCCTTGTACCTTACTCTGAATACCTAGGATCTTCACCTGTTCCGCAGCAGAAAGTCCGGGGCCCCAAAACGGCATTGGTGAAAACCAGAATAAGATGAGGCTCTCCGACTGCACCTAAGGGGTATTCTGTCAGTACTTGGGCTCCTATACCTACAGATCATAACAGGCAGCGTGTTTCCCTATTGTCTTATAGGGCTCCAGCCAAGTGCACTCCACCTTAATAAAGTCCTTTTGTCAGCAGCTGTGTGTCTATAAGCTGAGTGAGTGTGGGGGATCCAGTGCCTGCACTGGTGGGACAATGCGGGTTACACCTGTCCTGATATTTCTTTGTAGATCCCCTGCAGACAAATGTAATTGGCTTTGTACTTAAAGAACACTGTATGTGTGATTGCAGACCTACAAACACTTCAAACAAAATCCAAGATGGTAAACTCCTGTGACAACTTTGAAGGCCTGGATCATCACTACTATAGAGATTTCAAACCTTTAGGTTGGTTCAGTAAATTCAGTATATAAAATATGGCATTTATAGTCAAATTCATCTCTTGGGTTTAGTTCTCCTTTAAGGCACAAACAATGGACATTTGTAACACCAATGTTTAGGAATTAAGCACTTTTTATTGTTCCTCTCCATTATTTTCAGTACAAAAATGATCATGTGTGATCACAACAATGACACCAACATAATACTGAGCATTTTGAACATGATTACACCAAAAAAAGAATCCTCTTACCCGATGGAGATTCAACTTCCCGATATTTATCACATTCCTCCATATTAGAGGAACTCCTTTCCTCATCAGAATAAGATCTGTTGGCATCTCCCTATTTAGAAACAAATATTTGTAAATCTCTTAGTCATTGCTAGTACAGGGGTACAGTCAACAAGATACTGCAACACTCTACATGTGGTTGGACTACAGTTCAACTCTACCACCCATTCTTACTGAAGGGGATCATCAAAAAGTAGTTGCAAGTTAGCCCTGTCCACTGTATTGCCTCTCTTTTCTTAATGTTCATTTGGTGCTAATAGCTGGCTCTGAAATCTTTTACCCCAAGTTCCCCTTCAAATCATTTAGAATCATGATATCCACATTGATTCACAGTTTATTTATATAATGCATTATTTTCTGCATCGTTTACACTTGCTCTGAGAAAATGGCTGGCGAGAGACTGGAACACTTCTGTATCCTCTGATTAAGGAAATGAATGGAAACTGAAGAAGACTTTATAAAGAACAAGGGATAAAACTATAGCCCAGCACAACAGATGGTAGAGACTAATTATAATTAGAGTCTTGTAATTGCTGGCTATTTAAACATGAAATCATTCTAATGTGCATTAATATATGCACAGAAAATGAATGCAGCTGTGCCATTTAGTTTGATTTAAATTACTAGTAGAACCTGTAGACATGTGAAAGTGGTTAACTAAACATTAGGCTCTCAGCCAATTTCACTTTGCACTACTGTGTGGTATAAGATCTCTTAGGCTTTGGGCACACAGGCTGTTGGCTCTGGCTGTTGTCTGCTTGCGTATTGTTGCAGGCTGAGAGAAGCAGATCTGCTCAGTGCTCCATTGACAATTCTGACGCCACCGACAATTCTGACGCCGATGACAATTCTGACACTGTCAAATTGTCACCGGCATTGGAATTGTTACTGGTGTCAATTTTGACGCCTTTGAATTGACACCGGCGTCAAAATTTGTGTTTCACAAATTTTTCACCGTTTCGCAAACAGGACAAATTTGCCCATCACTAGAAATGAGCAGATTGACCATGTAAACAGCCAGATACATAGAACTTCACACGTATTCAGTATTTCTGTCCCAAACTTGTGTTCTTTATTTTGCAGCTCCAAGAGGTGGGATTAAAAAAGAATGGGGGCAAATTATGATGGTAAGGAGCAAAGAGAGAATGAGATGGACATGGTGGCTGGTGAGAGGCAGTGTGTGTGGCATGGCAAGACAGTAGGCGTCATTTCGTTTGACCCTGGATACAAATGCAAGAACTTTATGCAGAGCTTGAATTGAAATGCTAAAACAAGCCCCTCCCATAACCATAAGCCACACCCATTGTTATAACAAGCCACGCAGCAATACTTTCTGGTTTCACCCACTTTAAAGCAAAACTATTTTGCTATTTCCATTTTGCTATTTCATTCTAATGCACAGTTTAATGCCCAGTATGCATATATTTAGTATGTGACCTGTAAGGACCCCAAAATGAAAATTGTGCACATGACTTTTCTTGACTGTCAATGCAGATTCTGCAAACACAGCTCCTTGCCAGTGTATTGTGTGTCATAAAAACCCCATCATATTCTATATTACCCAAGATTATTTCATATATATCATTCTAATCTGCGGCTGTTTACTACTTTCATATTCCTTTTTCTTTCCCCTGTTTTCTTCTTCTCTACTTTTCTCTATAACCTTCTCTGATGCCTCCACCTTCTTTATCTGTTTAGCTCTTCTCTATCTCTTCTCTATTTCTCTCCCAGCAATCTTTTCTCTCCTTTTATCTTCTATATGTTTAACTATATTTTATTTTACCTCTGCATTTTATTTGCATGCAGAAGTGGAGAGGAGCAAAAGACAGTTCCGGGATTCAAAACTCTTGCTGAGGGGATGTTATTTCACAAAAATAAAGAAGTGAAGGGATGGCATCCCTGTGCATCCCTCCCCAATTCCAGCACTGTTTGCAGCAATGTTTTGTCCTTACAGCCTGCCAAAAATGCAGATGGTAAGGACAGGGCTCTAGTACAGCTGGCACCCACATTTTCGTACCCCCTAACTTGTGCATCTTAGATGCACAAGTTAGGGGGTACGAAAATGTAGACGTCAGTGGCAGATGTCCCTTTTACAGATAAAAAAATCAGATATCAGATATCATGCTCTGTGCTGGCTTTCATACAAAAATCTGAAGGTTTTCGGGTGATAATCCAAAAAATCTGAATTTTCAGTCGTCAAATCCAAAAAAAATCACACCATTTAGATATTTTCACAATTTTATTGAGTCTTTTTCCGCACCAGATTGTTTCAAATTCATTTATTGATGAATACGGTAAAATTGTGCATGGGAGTTTGATCGGAGTGGTTTTAAGAAATTTTTAGTAAATAACCCCTTAAAGGAGAAGGAAAGGTTAAAACTAAGTAAGCCTTATCAGAAAGGTCCATCTTAATATACCAGTAATCCCCCAAAGTAGTGCTGCTCTGAGTCCCCTGTCAAAAGAAACATCACATTTCTTTCCTTCTATTGTGTACTCATGGGCTTCTGCATCAGACTTCCTGCCTTCAGCTTAAACTTCATTGCCCTGGGCAAGAGCATGCTCAGTTTGCTCCTCTTCCCCCTCCCCTCCCTTCTCTACTGTAATCTGATCCCAGAGCAGGGAGAGACTCAGGCAGGAAGTGATGTCACACCATGTTAATACTGCAGCTCCTATCCTAAACAAACAGAGAGTTTCTAGAGCTTTTTACTCAGGTATGGTAAAACATTCTACAGAATAAATATAGCATTCTAGCTTGCACTATTGCAGCTAATCTATTGGCAATAAAATGCCTCCGTAGCTTTCCTTCTCCTTTAAATACTGCTTTAAACTCGAGATGCAGATACTGATCTGTCCACCTGCTCCACCATTCTGGCCTTTCTTACCTCTGCTTGAAACCCTTCAACCAATATAGCAACAAGCAAGTTGAATAAAACGTAATTTCCAAATGTCATTAATGCTACAAAGTAAAGGGCAGCCCATGGAGATGTACTGGCCATTCCATTGTACAGCACGACATTCCAATCCTCTTGGGTAAGGATCTAGGAGAAAGTAAATAACATTCATCATGGATAACCATTATTCTGCAAACATAACATAAACTAGAGCTGTTGTAGATGCAACAATGAATAATGATTATTGCCTATGAATACCCATGGTAACAATAAAGATCTATTAATGGACAAAAATAGGGATTTTAGGATATTTGGAAACCAATGTTATGCCAGTATCAATCATCTCCAACTACAAACAAAGCAGGCATTTATTAGTTGAAGCAAGGAAGTCCGAGAATTAGCACTGCTTTTGTTAAAGAATATAATCATTATTATTACAATGGACAGCTGTTCTCGTTTACCAGAGTAAATAAAAACTTATTTAGATTGAGCTTTAATATAGAGTTAATTAATTGAAATTGTACACATAGATTATAAGAATTCTGCACGCAACACAAATAATGAACCCACGACAACAAAACAATCTGGTTAATTACCTTTTGCTGCTTCATTAAAACAAATCCAAAATGGGGGCAACTAAGTTCCTTGAAGCAAATCAAAAGTAAAAACCTGCCTATATTTTGTGGATGTGATGTTAATGTTTAACTATGCGGGGAAAAAGATTTAGGGTAAAGATACACAGAACTACTAGTAGCAGCTACTTGTCATGGCTACAAAATAGATAATAGTGATAACAAGGGCCAGTAACACAGAACAATAGAATGAAAGGACACCATTGCTTAAAGGAGAAGGAAAGTCTTCTTGCACTTGCGAGTGCTAAATGTTAGGCACCCCCAGTGATTGTATTTACTTACCTGAAACCCCGAGCCGTTGTCTTCCTCGCTCTTCGTGTGGCTGCGCATACACAGTAGAGCGAAGAGATGGACTTTAACTAAAAAGTCGCCTATTTCATTCTACTGCGCATGCGCCTGCCCTGGGAAAATTGAAGAAAGAAGAAGCCGGAAGAGGATCGCTCTGTGGTGCTCCCTGGAATAACCCCGGGCCGGTGCAGTTTTCTGCTGATTGGAGCACCGGCCCGGGGGTTTCAGGTATGTAAATACAATCACTTGAGGGTGCCTAACATTTGGCACCCCCAAGTGCAAGATGACTTCCCTTCTCCTTTAAAAGAACAGTTCAGTGTAAAAATAAAAACTGGGTAAATAGATAGGCTATGCAAAATGAACATGCTTCTAATATAGTTAGTTAGCCAAAAATTGAATATATAAAGACTGGAGTTAGCAGATATTGAACAGAACCCAACTTCCTGCTTTTCAGCTCTCTAAGTCTTAGTTAGTCAGCGACTTTAAGGGGGGAGCACATAGGACATAACTGTTCAGTTGACCCTTACTATGTAAGTAAGATTCAAAAGCAAACAGTTATGACCCATGTGTCCCCCCTCCAGTCTGATTGGTTACTGCCTGGTAACCAATCAGTGGAAAGCAAGAGAGCTGAAAGCAGGAAGTAGTGTTTTGGCTATTATGTTAGACATCCAGTCACTGCAGCCTTTATACAATACATTTTTGGCTAACTAACTGTATTGAAAACATTTTTTTATTTCGCGCAACCTTTTTACTCAGTTTTTAATTTAATACTGAACAATTCCTTTAAAGGGATATTGCTGATTTATTAATATCTACCTGTTCACAGGCCCGGACTTGTGGCCAGGCCACAAAGGCCAGGGCCTAAGACGGCACAATTTTAAGGGTGGCATGCCATCCAGCCGCATATACTGCCTACTGAAGACTGTGTGGGAGATTTTGACAGTAATTTAAATCTCCCACGTGCTAAATCCCGGTGCTGGCAGATAAGGTGTGTGTACATGTGCGTTCAAGAGGTGGCGGGAGTGAAATGACACAGGACAATCTAGTGGTGTCGGAATTAGAAATCCAGCCCTGCCCGTACACATTTAATTTTAAAAAAATGTAAATTAACGTGGGGCAGATTTTCTTCCATGGTTGGGTTTTCTTTCATTAAGTTCTTTAAACCTACAGCCGAGTAATTTAATAACCATGTTCTAATAATTCACAGCCAGGAATCAACAGTTAGGATTTAACTTATTGCTACTGAAAGCGCATACAGGTATTGAATTTCCTATCCAGAAACCCAGCATTAAGAAATGGGTAATTTTTACTAAAGTGTAAATTTTCTCCACGTTTTAACTTAGTTCACCATAGTTCACCTTCATTTGCCAGGAGTATTTTCACATCTTAAATGTGCACAGTAAGAAGAGAAATGTGGTAAATGTGGTTCTCCTGGCGTCAATTATGGGTGACAATTTGCCGGTGTATTTCATACAGTTGAAGTGAGGAAAACGTCTCTAAAGAATGTGGGAAATCAACATTGAGTAGGTGTCGTAGAGAATGAGATGCAAAAAGTGTCTGTTCTTTAAGGCAGATCTCCAGCATCAACATGAGGAAATTTTTCTTTGATGAAAATTTATTCTTGGGCTCTGTGTAAATTGGAGACTATTCACTGGAGATATTTAACCTGGAGAAAAGATGTGAATTTACACCAATGCAAAGGGTGTTTTCGCAAAATTAAATGAAATTAATTCTCCAAAATCTGTTGTGCTCTTCTTCTAGTAAATTAGCAATGTTGCGGGGAATATTTTTTTTAATTAAAATACTCCAAATATGCCCCACAGAGTCCATCTTAAGCATCAGCTCACCCTTGCCCTGATGATGTGTTCCTATTGGAATGGTCCAATTATTTAGGCCAAGGGCCAGTAAGCACAGCTTTTCTTTTAATTAACTTTATGTAAATAGTTTTACTAAATTAACATTTACACATTATTTGCCCACATGAAGAGTTTTGTTTGTTTGTAAGTAGCTCCCTCAAACACCACCTTTATGACCTTGAAGGCAGGGTTCTATTACAAATTGCAGAAGCAGATCCAATATCACAGTATCTACAGCGCTGACTACTATATATTTTACTGAAAAATGATCATGACTGAAGTGGAGAAGTTGATCTGATTGCACACCTGAGCCCCTGCTACTATAGACACCATAATATATTTTCTGCCTGATTTAACTCAAGTTACAAATGGAAGAAAGACTTCTGCTGAATATCAATTTGGTTAAAACAAGTGTTGGGTACAGAGCAACATGGGCACATCGTTTGTCTAGGGCTGTTAGGATGATCAAAACAATACCTGGTTACTAGATTAGAGCAATTTTGTATGTTTATTCTAAACTGAGGTAGATCATATATAATACAGACCCTACCGTAGAAAACATTTTGCACTTGAATATGTGTATAATGTATAGAAAGCAAAGCAGCAATACAAACATAGGTATTTTGTTGCTATGTCTTTAAATGTAGGAGTAGGCAATTCACATGCTGTCATGTGACAGTTGTGGCCAATTTTACTGTAAAACTAAAGCTTGGGGACAATTTTTGAGTTTTACTGTAATTTGAGAGGATCGCAAATTCACTTTTTTAAACTAACTAGCAAACATGTCGAAATATTAATACAAAAATGTGTAGCTACTGTAAAACCTGGCAAGCTTCTGTATGAGTCAATTATAGGTTTATCTGTAGCATTCAAACAATTTAATTTCTCTAGTGGCCACTGAGAAAATGAATAAAGATACTTTGGTGGGTAGACATTGTGTGCAGTGTGTGATGGGAGACAAATAGTATTTGAAAGAACAGGCGGTACAGAAGATAATTCATGCAGTAAGTAAAGGCAACTTTATGATAGTCAAAAATCATCATGAAGTCTATTGGGTTTTTTATGTTTTAGATTAGGAAATCTGACTTAATATGAGTTGTGATGTTTGGATGTTACATCATTTTGGTGGATTTTTAATTATGAGTATGATACCTAAGGTTATAATCTGGTGAGGTTCAAATGCAGCAAGAAATACCAGTTTTGACTTTACTCTAATTTACTTAAATATTTATAAATCTATAATAAAGTTAATTTTTTAATCATATTTAGTGATGATCAAATTTATTTGCCAGGCATGGATTTGCGGCGAAATTCCACATTTTTCCACCAGCAATTTTTTTTGCAAAACTGCAGCAAAAATTTGCAGCGGAAAATTTCCTGCAACTAAGAAGTAATTGAGACAAATTTGTCGCTGAGACAAAAAAGTTGCCATGAGAAAAAACGCCCATTGACTTTAATGTATTTGGACAAGAAAGTCCCCAAGACAAAAAAGTCGCCAAGACAAAATTGTTGCTGAGACAAAAAAGTCGCATAAGAAAAAAAATGGCCATTGACTTTAATGCATTTGGACAAAAAAGTTGCCAAGACAAAAAAGTCACCAAGACAAAATCGCCATAAGAAAAAAATAGGCATCCTACCCCCTACCTTTGTCTGCATTTGTAACCAAATCTTTTCTAGTGATGGGTGAATTTGGGGCATTTTCCACGAAATTCGCAAAACGGAGAAAAATTTGCAAAACAGCACCACCGTCTAGTTTTTTACTCCGGCATCCAGTTTTGACGCCGGCGTCCGTTTTTTTTTGGACACCGGCATCCGTTTTTGTCCAAATTGTGCTGGTGTCCATTCTTTTTTTGCCGCAAATTTGTGGAAATTTGTGCAAATTTGTGCCTAGCAAATAAATTCGCCAATCACTAGTCGTTTCCTCTGAGCCTTCTACATTATAATGAAAATATGTTCAGTTAGATCAGGTTTGATTCAAGAAAAAGGCAAATGGTGTTGCAAACACTAGAAGAAACTGCCAAACCAAAGTTGGACTTTTCATATAAATATTTTAGGCTACTCAAGAAGTTATTCTATCTTACAGCACACAGTTTGCAACATGAAAAATGAAAATCTATTCAGCTCTAATAAAGATGCACCGACCTGGAAAACCGTGACAATGGCCCAAAGTAGAGAATCAAAGTTTTTCCTGTCTGGAACAGTATCTCCGGAATCAGTCTTTAAACTGAATTTACATCCGAAGATATGCATCCCAAGGATACTAAATTAAGAAAAAAACACCAAAAATTACATTTGAAATATGATAATGTTTTAATGCTCTGGAAAGTTTTATTCTTAGCCTTACCCACCAACATTTTTTAACACAAGTAAAAAGCAATTATAATAGGCACACATACTAAAGTGAAATGTTCCTCTAACAATAGACTAAACCTAATTATAGAAATCTTATATTTGCAATGCTTAGTTATAATACCTAGCCTCACAGTGAATGGAAACATTATAACGCAGTAGTTCTTAATGTTTTTTTCAGGGGACCCAAATTATGTTGCTGAAAAATTGGATTACAACCACTTTTAATCACCATGTTTTATTGAAGGAAAAGATTTTATATTTTTTAGGGGATCATGGTGATGGGGACACTCACTGATGATTTGGTGGGACACCCAATTCCAGGTATGGACTTACATTCAAAATAGGTCTTTGTATTACAAATATAAAGTGTCCCAAACAGACCCCACCTGTCTAATAGTAACTGTCCATGACATTTTACAGTAGTCCTCTGGCATTTTCCAGAATCCACAGGATCTGTCTTACTCCCTAAGAGATGCCTCCTAACAGTCAACCCAAGACAGGTGAGATTCTGTGATTTTTAACACACAGGTATATTAAATAATATAGTTTAATATAATATGTAAAAACATAAGGCGTACAGAACAAAAGATGCCCAAGCTTAATTATCCTTATCTCTACCCTGCAATTAGCATGCCATGGTGTAACTGCTGTCCATACAGAACACCTTTGGGTCAGGTGGGTAAGTGTTCTCAACCTATAGGATTCTTACAAGTAACTGCTCACCATCATGTTATCTGAGAATGCTATCTACAATGTAAACAAGTTATAAAAAGGTATGACTTGTAAAACTGATTTGAAGCATTCTGTGATCCATTGCATTATGTGTTGCTGAATGCTAAAGCATTTGTTTCTGCTAAGAACCATATCTCTTGGGGGCACATTTACTTAGCTCAAGTGAAGGATTAGAATCAAAAATACTTCGAATTTCGAAGTATTTTTTTGGCTTCTTCGACCATCAAATTGGCTACTTCGACCTTCTACTACGATTTCGACTTTGAATCAAACGATTTAAACTAAAAATCGTTCGACTATTCGACCATTCGATAGTCGAAGTACTGTCTCTATAAAAAAACTTCGACCACCTACTTCGCCACCTATAACCTACAGAGCACCAATGGGGAAGGTCCACATAGGCTTTCTAACCAATTTTTGATCGAAGGAAAATCGTTCGATCGATGGATTAAAATCCTTCGAATCGTTTGATTCGAAGGATTTAATCGTTCAATCGAATGATTTTTCCTTTGATCGTTCGATTGAAGGAAATGCGGTAAATCCTTCGACTTCGATATTCGAAGTTGAAGGATTTTACTTCGACGGTCGAATATCGAGGGTTAATTAACCCTCGATATTCGACCAATAGTAAATGTGCCCCGTAGTCTTGTTATATAAAATAAGGGTCCGGTAGGAAAAACTACTAACAGTGGAACCCCAATCTAAATGGCATAGGGCACTATTTTGGGTCCTTAAAAATCCATGTTCTAAGATAAGTGACTAGGCTTAAACTTCCTATACATACTACACATGACTACTTTTCCCTTTATTCTCACTGAAAGAAATACTAATATTCTGCACCTGAAAATGAAGATGAAGAGCATCAGAAGCATGCAGAATGTGGCCACGTTGTCCATAGTCTTCATCAATACCACCAACTGACGCCTCAATGCAGGCATAAACCGTACCAGCTTCAGCACTCGTAGAAGTCGGAAAGTCCTTAGTACAGACAGCCCTCCATCATTCTGCCCAATTATCTCCCAGACACTGGAGAGAGGATAACAATCAAATGAGTAGTTAATGTACCTGTAAGTTGATAATTATATTAGAAAAAAAAAGTCTATTCATCAAGATCTACTCTATTAGAAATGCTTACTGGAGGAGAAACTAACTTATTATGTGAAATGCTGAAAAATGAATTAGGAAATGTGAACGAAATCTTTTAATACGTATTAAGTAATGGACCATTAAATATGCTGTAGATAAAGGTGATTTTAAAGAATAGGAATTCCTGATTAATACTAGGAAAAAACTGGACCTAATCATTTTAGATTTATATATGTTTCATGACCAACAATTGCTGCTCACAGGGATGCTCTTTATTATTTTAAATAATCTAGCCGTACTGTATGCAAGGAAGCCTTCAATATTCAATTACAAAGACAATGAGAATTCATCTCTTCTTTATTAATCTATCATTTGAAAGAACAATAAACAGTCCATATATTTAATGCAAAATGTTGTCCAACAATTGATTTACTATAATAGTCTTTATTTAACTGGGCACCTAACCCTCCCTTTCCCTTGCAAGACCATTATTGAAAGCACTATGTAAAGCCAGTGTCAGCCCTAGCTCTGTTTAGACCCTTTCTGGTTTGTCATGGACTCGTGGTAGCTATCTTCTCCATGTCAAAACTGAAGCACTAAACTTAAAGGACCATTATAAATGTAATATAGGGTAATATGGTTGTAGAAAATCAGCCTAACATAATAGTAGCCTAGATAATACTAGCTGAGCCCGAAACAGGCTTTTAGCTATAGAAAGAAGACAAGTGGAACTTACCGTATATACTCGAGTATGAGCCGAGTTTTTCAGCCCCCAAAATATGCTGAAAAACTCTACCTCGGCTTATACTCGGGTCAAGCGCAAAAACGGTCGCCGGCGTCTAAGAATAGTCGCCGGCGTCTAAGAATAGTCGCCGGCGTCTAAGAATAGTTGCCGGCGTCCAAGAATAGTCTCCAAGAATAGTCACCGGTGTCCAAGAATGGTCGCCGGCATCCAAAAACGAGATGCCAGGCACCTCCAATGTGAGCAGAAACCCTCAATTTTTTGATTGAAACTTACCAGAAGCTGCTGCATTTCTGTCAATAAGCTTTCCCAGTTTTTGGAGGTAAAACTTAGGTACCTCGGCTTATACTCGGGACGGCTTATACTCCAGTATATACGGTAATTATACACATATTAATAATTAAAAAATAAAAGATGGAAACATAGTGGTCCATCATATTTGTTCAGCACAAAGGAGATGTGTACCCCCTTGTTCAACATGTGGGAAATTAATAGAACTTGTCCTGAACATACACTTTGCCTGTTGTTTCAATCAGGAAAAAGAGATGTTTTTTGTTATTTCGTGAGCTAAACATGGCAAACAGGGAAATTAAGCTACTCCTTGGTTGGCCGGCGATTTGTAAGATAGATAATATATTTCCAGTATACAACCCCACTTCATTCATCCTTGATTGTAACTGTTTTGTTAATAGGAGCCCATTATGCACTGGTAATCTAATTATCTGTCTCACACAAACCCTGTTTGCCCAGTATAGAAATAACAAAAACCACAGAGCTTTCCTAATTAAAATAAGTCACAAAAAGGGGCTATTTATCAAAACCTGATTTTTTTCAGATTTTTTAAGTAAAAAAAGTCCAACCAAACTAGAATCCACGATTTGACCTTATTTATGATTGGAAAAAAAACTTGATAAAATTGGTTCGGAAATTTTTCAGATTTTATGCCCGAAACGCTCAAATTTTTCATGAAAGCGATCAATTACCCTGATTTTTTGGATATTTGACAAAAAAAAAAGACCATGATATCTTCAAATCTGAAATGGGACCTTTGCTATTGACTTCTACAGGACCCCAACATCTTGGAGATGGAGTATTTTTCAGATATGGACTTTTAGCAGCCTCGGGGTATAATAAATCACGATAAATTCGAGGTTTTTTTCCACTAAAAATTCTGATTTTATAGTAAATTTTTTTCCGAGTTTTTGCCATTTAGACTTCAATTAATAACCTCTATAGTGTCAGCACAAGTCCTATCTATTAGACTCACAATGAACAAGGGGGTATACCACGCTTTACAATAAATTAAAATTCCTAGTTCCTTTATCATTTGAGATAATTTCTTAACACGCCATTGGGTACTTAATATATAATCAAGAAAATAAAACATATACCTGATTATGACAATGATGCCATCAAAGATATTATATGGGTTCCGCAGGTAATCAAACAGGCCAAAGGCTGAAAGTTTCAGCATCATTTCCAGAGCAAACATGCTAGTGAAGACAATGTTACTAATTTCCAGGATATTTGTTAGCTCTTCTGGCTGTTGGACAAGCAAAAAACAGATATTATAGAAGGATTGGTCTATCAAAACATGTTAGTGAAGCACTCATACACATAAATTTTAAAATGCAAGCATTGTCACACATTAACTGAAATAGGAAATACAAACATTAAGGCAATCATGACAATGTATGAAGTATTTTCATTTCATCCTCTGCTTGATGACAATGTCATTTTAATTGGCTCCAAATTTCTCCTTGCACATTCCAAGGGGCAGATTTATTAACATTTGAGTTTTCACAGCGATCTACAGTATGTTTTTCGCAGCAAAAACCTGTAATCTCAACTATTGTTTAATTTTGCCAACTTGAATATTCAAGATTTATTAACCACAGAAAACTCAAAAACTTGACTATAAAAAATCAGCAGCTAAAAGCTGTCAAGTTCAATTGGAGGTGTATTTTCAAAATGCATGTTCATTCATAAAATTCAAGTTTTCCAAGTGCAAAATTTTGCAGTAAAGAGTAGAATGTGTATTTAGTGTGATCAAGTTTTTTTTTTACACAATTGTAATCAAGTTTCTGAGCTTTTTCCTGAAAAAGCTAGCAATTGAAATGTTCAGGTTTATTCAAATTCAGAAAAAAAATTTGAAAAAGTAATATTTGAATTTTTATAAAGTTTCCTCCCTGGGGACATTTGATCAAAATGAATTAATTTTAATGCTGCACTAACTCAAGAATTCTCAAACGTTATTGTTCAATGCAAGAAACTTTCTCGAGAAAATTCTGGCAAAAAATTATATATACAGGTATGGGACCTGTTATCCAGAATGCTTTAGACCTGGAGTTTTCTGGATAATGGATCTTTCCGTAATTTGCGTTTTCATTCTTTAAGTCTACTAGAAATGTATTTAAACAATAGGCTGGTTTTGCTTCCAATAAGGATTAATTATATCTTAGTTGGGATCAAGTACAAGCTACTGTTTTATTATTAAAAAGGAAAAAGGAAATCATTTTTAAAAATTTGGATTATTTGGATAAAATGGAGTCTATGGGAGACAGCCGTTCCATAATTCGGAGCTTTCTGTATATCGGGTTTTCAGGATAAGTGATCCTATACCGGTACCTGGTAAAACAAATGCGAGAAACATTATACTACCTTTCTCAGGCATGAATTGAATGAGAAAAAAATTTGAAGAATTTTTAATATTTTAATAAATCTGCTCCTAAGTAAGCTAACTAACTTGATCATTCAAAATTCTCTATAATTGTTATGTATTAACGTAACCCCTCTAATGTTGCCATTTGTGAGGCATTTCTGATGTTTAAAAGCTCAACTAAGCTATTATTACTTTGGTCATGCCTGCTTTTTTGCCATTGTCTTATGATTTATATTCCTGTTCCCTCTTTCTGTCTAAGCTGAGAGCAAGTATGGAGCAGGCCAGTCTTACCTACCATGTTATAATAAATGAACCAGCATTTACTGTACTTGTCTGACTGCTTCACCTACCCAGGTAGTTTATCATATGCACCTCAAAGCGGATTTATTAATCCAGCACATGATTTACTGCCCAATTCCCCCAGGCAGAAGTGCTGTCTGAATGAGCACTAAAGTTTTCAATCTTGATTGATTTTGCACTGTCCCAGGGCTTTGTATATGACCTCTAATATTTGTAAAAAATCACAGTGAATTTTTAATAAAAAATTAGGGATACACAAATCCAGGATTCGGGCAAGATTCGTCCTTTTGCTTCAGAAACACTATTTGTATGTATATTAACATATTGCTGTGTAGCATGGAGGCAAGTAAAATAGAGCTAAATAGCACAAGTTCAATAGCAGATAGCAGATAAGCTCCTTATAACACCATTATGTACTACAGATCTTATCTGCTGTGTAACCTGAGCCTTTTCTCCTTTAAATGGCTGCCCCACAGCAGCTTATTATTTATATTATTTATATATACAGTATAGAAGTGTTTCTGAATCAAACACCCTTGGTTTATCAGTGCAGGGCAACACTACACATACCTCCCAACAGTCCCGCTTTTGACAGCTCAACCCACAGTCCTGCATTTGTACTGAAAAGTCCCGACTTTCTCTGCACTGAACAGCCAGAAAAAGATACAATGTTTCTAACTTAATTGGCTTTTGGCAGGGAGCCAAGAACAGCCACCAGGTGTAACTAAGATACTTTTGTAACAATTTTGAGATAAGAAAACAAGTAATTGTAACAATTTAACATAAATAGGTCTCTTGGGAGAAGTTAGATTCACAGCTTACAGTGAAATTCACCTTCATTAGCAAAACAGTAATAACTGAAAAGAAACCACATAAATATGTTCAAACTTTCATAACTTGCTAAAGTTTGTAAAATGAACATGGTAATTAGGGGGTGTGGCATAAAAATGTGTGTGGTCAAAAAATGTCGCCACACTACGCGCAGCAACTTTTTTGTCCACTTTTTATTTCCAAAATGTTGGGTGGTATGACACTACATTATATTTTATTTACTTTCAAACACCAATGACTTGGTTCCCCTTCAAGAGAGAGAATTTGAATTATATACGTACAGATTTACATGTTTTTGAACACATTACTGCAACAGCTAATATTGTAGAAGTTGAACTGGGAAGAAAAAACTTTGAAATGACAGAGCCCAATTTGCTTTACTATGTAAATGAGATGGTTTACCTCTAATTCCCCAGTCACACTGCTCTAGAAAATCTATGGATTATGCAATCAGAACACACAATACCATTCACCTTTAAATTATACTATTCTGTCTAAAATGAATTAGTATCAGAAAATATATGCATGGCACAAGCGCTAAGCCCATCCTAATAGCAGGAGTTGGAACAATGCACTTCTCTTGGCAGCATAAGGGAAATTGTCAGCTCAGTATTAACTATTAGAACAATTATTTTTCTTCCTATTATTAACAGAATAATGGACATTTCCAGCCCTACTCATAGCCAAATAGTAGGTCATTGCCATTAAAGTATTTTTAAATATGGAAGTGTGTGTTTGCTTCAGAGACTGAGAGATTGTAACCATGGGCACAGTTATTCAGGTTGAAATTGGGCTGCAGCAACCACATTTGCATAGCAGATACATTTTAAAGAATGTAATGATCCTAGTTCTTAGCAAGGACATAAATTGGGGTATTTGTCAAATCAAGGCCGGGCCAAGCTGACTGGGTGGCATAGGAGACCTGGCAGCCACCACACCCCCTCCATGCACGGGCCACCCCGACCTCAGATCACATGCGCGTGTAGGCGATGGAGGGGAGGAAGGCAGGAAAGAGTGACGAAGGGAGGGCAGTGAACACGGACTAGGGACTAGAAGGACTATAAGGTGCCTCTTCTGCCTACCGCTATTTCCAGTGCTGGGTCAAATCAATAAAAATCTCATGTAGAGACCCTAAGGTTTAAGTATGTTTTACTATTTACAGTTTCCCCTGTATTTGGCACCTAAGTGGTCTTTTATAGGATAAGTAGTGATAGGCGAATTTCTCGCGATTTTGCACCTTGGGTTTAATTAAGAATACAGAGCACAGTGCTGTCCGGCACAGGTGACCCTGTTGAAGGTGGTAAAAACTGTACATTCATACACCTTGTGGCCCCTATTGCTCCCTAACTTGCATGTTTTTCCATTCCCATTAGAAGGCACGTACCCATTATGGCATTTAATTCAAGTGTCTAGAGGGGCAACTCTCCAGCAACATGTCTCTCACTAGTAATAGGTTGGCAGCCCAACATGGTAACCTGGCCATTAGCTAGTGAGCATATTAGTCAATTGACTCCAGCACTGCATTTCCCATGGTGCAAGTGCTTAAGCATTTGCACCCAAAGAAAAGTAAGCCCCATAATATACAGTATTTGGTCTAAGTAGTTATCCATTTTTGCACATCTGTCATCTATCCATTGGCCTATCATCTATGTATCTATTTATTATCTATGTGTCTATCTATCTATCTATCTATCTATCTATCTATCTATCTATCTATATTATCTATCATCTCTATCTCTATATGTTTCATTTCTCCCTCTCCTCCTTTTTCACTATCTGTTTAATCATGTGGAACACAAACGATTCAATTTTATGCAAAAAACCAATGATTTTAAAAGCTGCTGCTATGACTCACGACAACATTGGCAGATTTGTATGAGGAACATCATTTTGTAACTTGCTGTCATCTCACTGAGGAGTGAAACATGCGCTTTTCGAGGCAGCGGTTTTTAGACACAGGTAGAGCTACTGTTTCCAATTCTGTTTCTTAGAATTCATGAAATGTTTTTGTTTTGCATGTTTCCATCATCTAACAATGAGACCAACATTTGGCACAAAGAAAAGCACTGCAGTATTTGATTTCAATTATTGAAATCAGAGCTCAAGGCCAACATGAATCTGTAGGTCTTCCAAAAGCCTGTCGTTCTCCTAGGCCCACACTGGATGGTGAGACGATATCTTGTCTGGTGTGAACTCCTTAAGCAACCCCCTGCCAAAGCTTCAGAACCATGCATGTCAAGCACAGACCTACAGGAAAAGACTTGGCATTGGATGCCACTTTTAGAGCTGTGAATATAACTGAGAATACTGAAGACAGAGATCCTGTGTAAATGGGTTTATCAAGCCTCTTAGTGAATATTAGATAGAGCTTGTTCAGCTAAATAAAACAAGCAGCATTTAATTTCGTCGAGTAATTTATACATGATTACATCCCCACAAGGCCACTAAAACTATCTGAGGCCAATCTAAAGGTGTATTTATCTAGACAAGACATTGACAAGGCACTCTTTTGGTTATATGCTTTACTGTTGCAAACCAACCCTAACCCCTTGACTAGAGTAAAAGCAAAGCAATAAAGGCACATTCCAGACATGGATGAGGAAAAGTGGACTGATACAGGTCCCTGAAATAACTACATCAACTAGAGGTTCATTTCAAGGAACAGTAACAAAAAATTAAAGTGTTTGAAAGGAATGAAAATATCATGTACTGTTGCCCTGCACTGGTACTCTGCTGTGTTTGATTCAGAAACTCTCCTATTGTTTATATAAACAAGCTGCTGTGTAGCCATGGGGGCAGCCATTCAAAGTTTAAAAAGAAGAGGCACAGGATACACAGCAGATAACAGATAAACTCTATAGTATACAATGGGATTCTTCAGAACTTGTCTGTTATCTATTGTGTATCCTGTGCTTGACTGGCTTCCCCCATGGCTACACAGCAGCTTTTTAATATGAACTATAGTAGAGTTTCTGAAGCAAACACACAATATTTACCAGTGCAGGGCAACAGTACATTATATAATCATTCCTTTAAAAAACTTTAATTTTTTGGTGTTACTGTTCCTTTCAGTAAAGTGTTTTTAATCAGACTCACTAAACTGTTCCTACATGACAGCACAGAAACCAGTGCAACTAGCATCAGAATTTAATATTCATAGCATCAGCTTTTATTACAGACAAACCTAATTTTCTGCTTGATAATTTGCAATAACCCATAATCTTAGCTTCTCAACCGCTGCTCCGAACCCACTGACATGTGAGTGTCACAGACACTTTCCAAGATGGTGACCCCCTGTGACAAGTTTGAAGACCTAAACCATTGCTGCTATTGAGAAGCTGAAACTTTAGGCTGGAGCCTAATGTTCAGTATATAAAACATGGCATTTTTAGCCCAATTCAATTTTAGGGTTTAGTTCTCCTTTAAATGTAATTTAGCAGTGGGCTCCTTCATCCTTTTTTTCATTAAAAAAGGTAACAAAACCTTCTGATGAGTGTCTTAATGAAAAATTTGCAAAACTGAGGAAAAATTAGAATGGCAACATTTTGCCCAATGTAAGTCAATGGGGCACTTTTCACCCATTTCTAAGTGAGCCAATTGCATTGAAGTAAATTTCTCATGCCAAATGCATTAAAATCAATGGCCATTTTTTCTTGCACCAAATGCACCTGGCATCCGTAGACACTTTTTTCCTGTGCCAAATGCATTGGAATTTTTTGGCATTTTTTTATAGTGCCAAAAATATTGGACTAATGAGTGCATTTCTGGGATTTTTCTCATACTAAATGCATTGGAGACCATGGCTTTTTTTTCATGAGCGAAATACTTTGGAGGCAATGGGTGTTTTTTTCTTGGGCAACATGTATTGGAGTCCATGAGTGATTTTCTATCACAGTTCATCACTCTTGCACACGTGGAATTTGTATCAGGTCAAACAAAAATGTGCTCATCTCTAACTTTTAAGCAACACATTCAAGCTTCCCAATACCATGTAACTAAATTGCTTATTTTCCAAACATATTAAGACACAACTAAAATGATCTGTTGCTGTTTGAGACAAAATCCCTGAAGCAGTGACATGAATGACAAAAGTTTAAACTTCATTTAATTCTTTTCACACAACACAAGGGACGGAGGCAAGCCTGCTCAGCCTGGATTACATGCTCCCCTAGCCTTATAGACAAGATCATTCCACAAATATTCTCAGCCGCTCATTCATCACTAATCCTTCCTCCTTAGGGCAAGTAGATAACAGAAATTAGCCTTATCCGCATACTGGATGTGTTTTGTATATGTATGAGCATATACAGTGAGTAGGTATACATATTTACATATTGTTCCATTTATTTTAGATGCATTGTTGTGTATGTATGTGGGGAGAAAGAACAACACAGGTTATTTCTGATTTGAAAGATAAATTCTAAAAAGACATATGCAACTTTTAGCCACCGGTAGACTCTGAACTTTAAATTCTAGAACTCTATTACACAGTCTGCCTCAGGTGTATTGTAGATCAAAAGCAGCTGGAAGGCTGCATTTTACTTAAGTGCCTTAACCCCATAAGTGCAAATGTTTTCGAGTTTTTTTCCGACCATGAGAAAAAAAAAACTTCTGTCTAGGCAATATGTGGAGTTGGTCTTGGCCACCACTCAAGATGGAGTTCTTTGTATTGAGAAGCCTTAAGCCACACCTTGGGTCAGAAGTGCTAAAATGTAAACTTATTTTGACAGGACCAGGTGAAGCTGATGCGCTTTGAGTATCAAAGTGTAAAAGCTACAACACTTACATTGCAATGGGGAACTACAGTTCGTACAACACTTTGTGGTACCTGCATTTCATAACAGTAAGATAACTGGAGAAATGGCCAATGAGCACGCCATTAAACCCAGACTTGCAGGTATCACTGCAGAAATGGCCATGAGAACTCCATTAACCTCAGATTTATCAATAAGATCACTGCAGAAATAGATAGATTGAAAGCATTACCTCACCCAAGCAGAACACTAATCATATTTCTCTACATGTTTCTCTCTGCCTCCTCTGCGCTGTGTAGCTGTAACTGTGGAAGGCACGGCCATCTTTGATTTATTCCAGGCAACCAGCATCAGCTCACAGTTGGGGCAGGCATTGTAAGGTCCCTTCAGACCCCCAGGTGGGGGGTTTGTCTTATTTACCCCACTGTGCACTGGTTATATTGTGCATTATTTAATGGAATTAAGTTAGTGTTGTAGTGGGGTGTTTATTGTGATGATGAGTTGTTTTTATGAAGCTTGCTGGTGGTTTGAGTTTATTTAAGGTTTTTAAAGTTATGTTTTTTTGTATGGATGTGTGTTTGGTGCATTCTGCAGAAAGAGTCATTTTTAAATTTATAAAGATATAATTTCCAGTTTGATTATTGGAAAATGTATCATGTACCCTAAGGATATTATAAGCCACAGAGGAGTTCCATGGCCATATTGTGGAGCAATGTTGATACTCCTTATAGCATTTTATAACCTCTACATATTAATTTAGTCTATATACCTTATCTTATATAAACTTTAACTGTACTTTTGAGAACTGTATATATATATATATATATATATATATATATATATATACGTATATATATATATATATATATATATATATATATATATATATATATATATATATATATATATATATATATATATATATAACAAACTACATATATATATAACAAACTACCAAAAAAGTCCGCACTCATAGGTCTTGTAAAGCAAAGAGAAAGTGGATTTATTCAACGTTTCGGCTCCTAGACACAAGCCGTCATCAGGAGGTCTCGCGTTTAGGAGCCGAAACATTGAATAAATCCACTTTCTTTTTGCTTCACAAGACCTATGAGTGTGGACTTTTTTTGTAGTTTGTTAATATGTCCCCATGTTACAGCACCTAGGCATTTACAGGCAGGGCCGCCATCAGGGGGGGACAGGGGGGACAAGCGTACCGGGCCCGGGCATGAAGGGGGGCCCGGCAGCGCTGCATTTTTTTGAAGATCCGGGCCCCCCTTACGAGCGCCCGAGCCGTACGTCTTGCCTCTTCAGTGCCGAATGCGGAAGTGCCGAAAAGCCGAAGCCGATGCGACGAAAAGACCCGAAGTCACGGAAAAAGCCGAAGTCCCGAAGTCACGAAGCGCCGAAAAGACCCGAAGTCACGAAAACAGCCGAAGCCGAAGTCCTGAAGCAGCGCAAAGACCCGAAGTCACGAAAACAGCCGAAGCCGAAGTCCTGAAGCGGTGAAAAGACCCGAAGTCACGAAAGGAGGCGAAGTTGAAGTACTGAAGCCATGAGTTCAATTCTACTGAACACCAGTTTGTTTTTTGTTTTTTTTAATCCCCTGGCCACCAATGTATTATTTTAATATTCTATAGGCCCCTGCCACCAATCTTTTTTTTAAAACTTTTGTTTTTGGGGCCCCAATTTTTTTTTTAACTCGTAAGGGGCCCCTTGCCACCATTGTTTTTTTTTGGGTTTTTTTTTTAAAAAAAAAATTAATTTTCTTTTTGGTGGCCCCAAATTTTTTTAACTTGTAAGGGGGCCCCTGCCACCATTTTTTTTTCAAAAAAATTAATTTTTTTTCAAATTTTTTTTGGGGCCCCAATTTGTTTTTAACTTATAAGGGGGCCCCTGCCGCCAATGTTTTTTTTTTTTTTTCAAAAAAAAATTAATTTTTTTTCAAATTTTTTTTTGGGGCCCCAATTTGTTTTTAACTTAGAAGGGGGCCCCTGCCACCAATGTTTGTTTATTTTTTAGTTTTTTTTACATTTTTTTTGTTGGGGCCCCAAGTTTTTTTTAACAGGGGGCCCCTGCCACCAATGTTTTTAAAAAAAAAAAAATTTAAATTTTTTTTTTTGGGGCCCCAATTTTTTTATAAGGGGGCCCTGACCATCAATAGCTTTTTACAACTTGTGTGAGGGGGGGGTTACTTTTTTAGCGCTGATGTCTGTGTGGTCTTTTAACTGCGATGTGGGCGGGATATGGGGCGGAGCTTGGTCGTCAGTGTGGGCGGGGCCCAGGGGGCCCCAAAAATTTTGTTGTACGGGGCCCCGTGATTTCTAATGGCGGCCCTGTTTACAGGTATTCTGAGTGCACTGGCGTTTTGTTTATATATTTATATATATATATACTGTATCTCCACAAATTTCAAAATCGGCACACCCACGTAAAAATCTTCACCTCTTTATTTTAATACATCATATTAGAGTCCAACGTTTTGGTCCTCATTAGGACCTCTTTCAGGCATGTATATATTTATTTATAATATATACAGTATATATATTTATACTTGAAATGATGTTCTTATGAACAGTGCTTAGTGGTGTCATCAGTTATAATCGGTTCTTACTGAAGTAATTTGTCACATAGCTCATTGAGACTTGTGGACTATAATAAATGATGTCCCCTTTATATGGTCATGGAACTTCTCGTTGACTTATAAAATATCCTTATATTTTACAGTAGGAGGTATATTATTCAATATAGCTCAATATATTAATAATAATTAATTTAACAATGTGCTTAACTATAAAAACATTTTACAGTGATTTCACTTATTCCCATCATTATGCCTCAAGATCCAGCTGCTTTCTCTCAGGCTTAGAAATAGTGAATAAATACTGCATTGTTAAACAGAGGCAGAAAAAACAGAAAGCAGGAGTGTTATTATGGTTTCTGTGATGTTAAGCAAAAACAGGAGGTACTCTATAATCAGTTTGTTCCAAAGCTGCTAACGGAAACTGCATAGCATTAAACAATAACTGGCAGAACTGGTAACCAAATGGTCAAGTCGACGGCTCGCCGACGGGTGGGAAGCCCTGTGTGCCCCTTTTCGACTACAGAGAAAAAGATTTAACGGTGAGTATAAAAATCCTGTTTTCTCTGCCATCTCAAGGGGGACACAGGGAACGATGGGGACTTACCAAAGCAGTCCCAGAACAGCAGGGTGGGAGCGAGCCTAGACCGGTGCTATTAAGTGAATTACTGATTGTAACACCTTTCGACCGAGGGAGGGCTCAGCCGAGGAGTAGATGTCCACATTGTAAAATTTGGTAAACGTATGAATGGAAGACCAGGTAGCCCCCTTGCAAATCTGCTCTAACGAGGCAGAGTTACGCCACGCCCAGGAGGCCCCCACCAGAGCCCGAATCCTTTCTGGTGGAGTTCTTTCCCCTTTGCCAAATAGGCCTGCTTGATAGACTCTTTGATCCAATGGGAAATAGTAGTCTTTGAGGCTGCCTGACCTCTACATGGGCCTGAGGGAAGCCACTGTGACTTTCTGAATGGCTTAGACCGTTCAATGTACCACCGTAGTGCTCTGACTACATCCAGGCTGTGTATCCAGCGTTCCTTGCTATTCTTAGGGTCTGGACACAGCGATGGCACTATAATCTCCTGGTTGACATGGAATGATGAGACAACTTTGGGTAGAAAGGTTGTAACTGTGCGGAGTACGTCTTTATCTTTATGAAAGGTCAGAAAGGGTGGGTCACAGGACAGGGCGTTGAGTTCAGACACTCTCCAAGTGGATGAAATTGCCATGAGGAATAAAACCTTCCACGTGAGCCACGTTTTGGAAATCGAGTTCATAGGTTCAAAGGGGGAATTGAGCAATGCTTCCAGCACTACGTTGAGATCCCATCCCGCCTCCGGTGGGCGGAACGGAGGAGCTATATGAGCTACTCTCTGCAGGAATGTTCGTATTGCATCTTCATTTGCTTCATTTGTGTTGGAACAGGACCGACAGAGCAGACACCTGGATCTTGAGTGAGTTGGTCTTCAGACCCAATTGCAATCCGTGCTGGAGGAATGACAACACTCTAGGAATGTCAAGCTCAGATAAGGAAAGTTCAGCTGCTCTGCACCAGTTGGAGTAGGTGCGCCACACTCTATGGTATGATTTGGAAGAGGATGATTTGGGTGCTTTGAGCATAGTTGGAATGACATCCTCTGCTAGTCCCCTACTCTGCCAGATGGATGCCTCAACAGCCATGCCGTCAAAGCGAACAGGCCGGGATTGTGATGCACTATTGGTCCCTGCTGTAGAAGATCTGGTCTGTACTCTAGTCAGATTGGTTGAGCTATCGACATCTCCTGGAGGTCGGAGAACCAAGTCCTCCGGGGCCAAAAGGGAGCCACTACTATCATCATGGTTGGAGACCTCTTTATCTTTTTGAGAACTCGTGGAAGCATGGGTAGAGGTGGAAAGACATAAGGTAGATCGAAGTGTCAGTGCTGAGTCATGGCATCTATCCCCGCAGCTAGTGGATCTCGGTGGCGAGCGAAGAACTTTGCCGTCTTTCGATTGTGTCTGGACACCATTAGATCTATGCTTGGTCTTCCCCAGGTGCTTACGAGTTGATCAAAGGCCTCTGGATGCAGTTCCCATTCCCCAGGGTCCAGCTGATTCCAGCTGAGGAAGTCTGCCTTTGTGTTGGCAACTCCCGGAAAATGTATGGCTGATAGTTTCATGGAGTTGGTCTCTGCCCAGTGCAGGATCTGCCTGGCTTCTGCCAGTGCCAACTGACTTTGCGTTCCTCCTTGCCGATTTATGTAAGCCACTTTGGTGACGTTGTCGCTTTGTATTCGTACGGGCTGGTTGTGCAGGAGTTGCGACCACTGATAGAGTGCTAACTTTACTGCCCTTAATTCGAGGATGTTTATCGGAAGTTTGGCTTCCTCTGGAGACCACTGACCTTGTGCTGAGAGATTGTCCCATGTTGCCCCCCAGCCTTGTAGGCTGGCATCTGTGGCTATCACCTTCCAATCCGGGGTTGCCCAGGACTGGCCCGTGGCTAGGTTGGTTGGAACTAGCCACCACCGGAGAGTCTCTCGTGTTGTCTGTGTCAATCGGAGCGGTCGTGTTAGCGATCCCCCTTTCTGAGTGGAGAGCATGTTGTTCCAGCCTGCGCGCAAGTGCAGACCTGTTCTCCAGGAAGGGTGCGAAAATGGCCGCGCGAATGCTGCTGGAACGCATGATGCGTTCCACTCAGTGCGCGCCAGAACAAACAGGCAGGCTCCTTATCCCCTCGCTTGCTGCTCTCCTCTGCTGGGCTTAAGACGCTATACTGTGCATATCCAGCTGCAGTCCAGGGAGGGGAAGGAATACACTGGCTGACAAGGTCTAGGCAGGTAGGAAAAAGGGGGGTGCGGGGGGGAGGGGGGATAAGGGGGTGCTGTGGAAATAATAGCGCCAGCCACCTACAGAATGCAGTTGCATGAGGCCCCCCAGGCATAAACCCGCAGGTGAAATATGCCACTTATCCCTCACACCGGCCAGACCATCTGCTCTCTGCTGTACTCTCAGCGCAGGGATTCGCCTGGATGGTCGGTATAGCCTGACTGGCTAGGTTCTGACCCCGGTGCTGCTCCACTCGTAGGCTTCAACCCGGGTGTCAGACTCAGCTGAGTGATGGGTATCCATCCTCCCGGGAGCAGGACACTTGTAAAACTGATTATAGTACAGTGTGGGGGGTTAAGCCTGCTCTGGCACGCCCCCTTAATTTAAATATCAAGCGTCCTGCCTCCGGAGGATGGAGCTTAACCCCATCGTTCCCTGTGTCCCCCTTGAGACGGCAGAGAAACATAATTTAAATGATGAAATGACAGATTGACTGGTTCAGGGCATTTTACAAATGTGACAGAAAAAAACATAACACAGCTGTGAATAAGATTTCTAACAAATAATTAGTACTTGCTAAATAAGCTGTTATATGTAGCAGAAATAATGAGTTAGTCCTGATCATGCCAATCTTTTGGCACTCTATTATGGTCCATGTGTCACATGCAAGTTGTATCACTTTATGCATCAGGGCTATAGGATGCGATCTGGAAGGTAATAGGAAACATTACAGTTGAATAGTTAGAAGTCACATCTTAATATTTCCATTTTACACTTACAGAGAAAAAACGAAAACACACAGGACTTTTAGCAACCCCTGATGCTGTACTTATACACAATAAAACTCAAGGAAAACGAGAGCTGCTCTAGTCAGCAAACAGGTGTTCCAAACTGTAGTCATTTTTAATGGCCCTTAAGTTACATTTTTGTGACCAATTAACATAATGGGTTCCAGGAACTCATAAGGTCATCCTACAAATATAGACAGGAATATGGTAATGATTGTCCTGGTGCAGATTAAAAGCCAGGCAAGTAGATCAATTTAGGATGACAGGATAGTATTAAAGATATATTAGTTTCTCTCTGAGCCTTTGTGTCTCTGAACAGAGACACACCAATAATATGACATCTTGCTATTAAAGTTTAATATTGCAAACAGGATAAAGCAAACAAAGAAAGCTTTACAATTCCTAATAGAAAATAAAAGCCAGTGATTAGTGGACTTATCCCCTTCTTAATTAACAGTGAGAATCAAAGTTGAATTCAGCAGTAAATTAATGGTATATTGATATACAGAGAAGCGCATTAGTATTGTAATGATGGCAACTGAGAACAGCAATATATGCATCCCGCTGCAGATTCTACTTGCGGGAATGTTTTCCTCACACTTTCAGCAGCACACAAAGCTAAAAAAGTGATCACCATTGTTCCAGTTATGTGCCATTAAAACACGCCATCATTGTGCTGCAGGAGTTATATCAGAAGGCTGAAGATCGCCTACAGGTCTTCACTGATACTGATAGACCAAATGTGTCTCTAAAGAAAAACCTAGGTAGATGAACTGACAAATTGTTGTTCTTAGAACTAGCAGTAAGAGATATTCGATTATGGGGACTTGAACCCCTTGCACGTGATATATAAGGATACCTTATAAAAACACCATGCTGTAGGTATTTTCAGGGGCGGATTTACATAGCGGGTGTGCCACTATGCCTACTGTCATTTGTCGCCCCCGTACCCTCCCCTTTATTCGCGCAAATTTTTGGCGAAATGGGGATTGGCGCACGGGAAGTTTAAAAAATGATCGTAACTCCTGCGCATCCCCAGTGTTTCTGAACCAATGTGGGTGTGGTTGGGCAGCATGCCGCCCCCTAAAATCCTGCTGCCCTAGGCCGGGCCTTGGTGGCCTTTCCACAAATCCGGGCATGGGTATTTTGTCAAAAGGTGGCAAAACAAGAGAGTGAAGACTTATGTGTGAGAAAATTCAGTTTCATTTCTGTTATCCATTACCATTTAAAGATCACAGAACACCTTATATATATATTGTGGTGAGGCCACTACCAGGATAACTGGATACCAGGATACCTGGGAAAGTCCAGGACAGAACTTCCATATCTCCCAGGTTCCTAACAGAATGGTTCCAGGTAGAGTCCTGCAGTGGTCGGGTACCAGCGGGTTACCCGCAAAAACTTGAGGTACCCTGCGGGTGTAAGTTCTGGGTGCGGGTATAGACGCGGGCCGCACTTCTGCCGGTTTGCGGTCCTGATTTTTACTCCTTTTTTCTGATCACGCCTACTTCTGATTATGTCACTTCCAGTTTACAATGACAGCACTTCCTGTTTTACTCCTCTTATTCTGACCACACCTACTTCCGATGATGGCACTTCCGGTTTACAATGACAGCACTTCCTGATTCTTGATGGTCAGCGGGTTGCTGTACCGGGTTGTGGATAATGTACTTGCGGGTCGGGTCCAAGCGGGTAAGAATGCGGATTGCAGGTTGCTGTTTTGGGGAGACAGGCAGTAGGCCTACTCCTGGTTAGTTAGGATAACTGACTTGTGTTCGTTAGAAGCCCATTAAGTGGCAAGGATTTTATTTGTTTGTTTTGTCTTTTTTCTGCAAGTGAAAAAAAAATGCCCTAAAGAGACTATACTCATGAGTTGTGATTGTGCCCTGGCTATTTTTTTTATAATATTTTTTATTTTCATGTGAAAAAAAAAGACAAAGCATACACAGACATGGTGTCAAGACTGCGAGTACTGGGGTGCCCTGGCTATTTTACCCTCATAGAACTGATCCCATCTACCTAATCCCTGACAATTTATATATATTTTGCAGCAAAATATACAAAAACATATTGTGTATGTACACAAGGTACCGTTTTAAAAATATTAAGGGATATGTAGTTATAAGGAGCTCTGGGGATATCTAATTTAAGTCTAAGCAGGGGGGCGCCCACTGGGACTGCTGTCCAGGGCCCCCCTCCGGCCCCCCTACTGTGACGTGAAGGCTCCACCCGGCACACTTGCCCAGTTGGCGCACATGCACAAACGGCACTGCGATGCGCCGGAAAAAAAAATTTTTTTTCTTGGAAAAACTGTCAGGAGAGGGGGTCTGGCTCGGCAGGGGCCCACTAGGGTCGGGCCCACCGGGTTTTTTCCCGGTGTCCCGCCAGGCCAGTCCGACACTGAGCCTAAGCTCTGTATCAAGATCAAATCAAAGCTCATTTTTAGAAATACAATGTATGTTTTCTGTTATATATAGGGATGAGCACATTTTTGTTGCTCTTTCCTATATATATTTTTGCAAGTGGCTAAAATGTGTGTGAAGTTTGAATTGTTTGGAAAAAAATTGTGGGTTTTTTGTGAGGGGTTTGGTAGGAAAAAAACATGGAGAAATAACACCCATTGACTGCAATACATTAGGCACAAGAAGAAACGCCCATTGACTCCAATGCATTTGGTGCTAAAACAAAGGTCAGTTCATGACATGTATAAAACCACCTAGCCTGTGGCCTCTGGTCTTTCAACTCCTTTGTGACTTATCATATCATTTGAGTTTACAACAAAGGGTACACTATCTCCTATATACTTACAAATTGAATAGATTAGCTTTGTCCTATTTGCAAGTATACTGTATATAACTGTATATATTAAGCATTCTACTCAGGCCCGAATTTCTGCCTAGAGCACCCTGAGGCCGCAGGGTCGTAGCACCCACCTCCTTTGTGCCGTAGGGTCCTAGTGCCCACCATCTTCACGCCACAGGGTCCTAGCATGCATGTGTCGGAGCTCTGGTCATTAGTGTTGCGGCTGAGTGGCATGCTGCCCCTACAGTCTTGCCACCCTAGGCTCAGGCCTTTGTGACCTCGCCACAAATCCGGGCCTGATTCTACTACTTGGATGAACTGGATAATAAATTGTGATTAGTTAATGTGTCGTTAGCAAGGACATTTGAGTCAGTGAGGGAGAACCATCAATGAAACATCAAGGAATAATGTATCACCTTTTATAAAATATAAGGAAGTCCCATGGCCATATAAAGACACAAGGCCAAGTGCTTCTAATATCCTTATAGCTCACAAAGTGGGGTAGATACGTTTATTTATTATATACATGCTTTGAGCTGTCAAGTTACACTAAGCTAAATTCTAACTGATGACATCACTATGCACTGTTTATAAGGAGTTTCATGACCCTTGTGTAATACAGCTTCATGATATACAAGAGCTGTGAATAACCTTTAAAATATTAACTATCCTTAACTTCATGAGTTTCTCTTGATGCTTAGTGATGTCACTTGTATCACAACCCACATTTGTATCATTAAATATAATCAACCCGGTTTTGTAAAATATTTATGTATATAATCTACAGTCTGGTCATTTCCCTATGGCACAGACTGTAAATGATATACTTATAAACGGCTCGTTCTGATGTCAGAACGTGACGTTTATAACAGGGGCGAATTTGACGCAGCGCCACCAAAATTTTGACGCTGACCCCCCCACAAAATGTAGATTATAATTCATAATGTACCCCCTACTAGAAATTTATAAAGATATGAGAAGTCACCTCGGAGTTATGTGACCTGTATAAAAGCACTCGGCCTGTGGCCTTGTGCTTTTATATGGTCACAAAACTCCTTGGTGACTTATAATATCTTTATAAATTACAGTAGGGGGTACATTATCCACTATATATATATATATATATACCATAGAGACCACATAGATCCATTACATGCATAAATGTATTCAGTCTGAAACGTCTGGCTTTTATATAGTCATAAAACTCGCAAAAGGCCATACATTATTCTTTATATTTTATTGTAACTGCACTGACTTGCTACCAAAAGGATACTTTTTTACTGACTACTGGAGGTTTTTATGTATTATATAAAATATCATTTATGTATAAACATGCATTTTATATACCGTTGGAATAAACCTTTTTTATGTTTATAGTAGAATAATATTCCCCAGATGCAGTCGTGTTGCTTTATATTTATCAAGAAAGGCTCGCCTGGTGGCAAACTGCACTTCTCTGATCTCTCAGGCATCTTGGCCGCTGGGTTGTTCCTGATTGATACTTTCTCCAAACGATCAAAGTGCATGTCAGTTTTCCCACTGCAAATGAGTGTGGTCCTTCTATATAAGGTTAGTCCTGCAGTAGGAAAACACTGTTGAATGAATTCCTGCTCTAGCTTGACTGCCCATGTCAGTTCTCATCTGACTATCAAACCAAAGGAATCATCCAAGATTCAGTACTAATTTCTCCCTGCCTCACACATTTAATATTCCTCTATCTCCTGTCAGCATTCGTATTCTCGTTAACAAAACTGCAAACTTTTTTTCTGTGCTAATTAGTCTTGCGGTTTAACAGCCCTGAACAAATTAAATTAAACTCCTTGGTTTCTAAATTAATTTGCTTTCTCATTCTCCCTCAGTGAAATGTGCTGATACTTAAGCTCATAAAAACCTTTATTTCAAACACATTTAAGAATAAAATTTGTATACATCTCATTTTAGGTTCATCTACTGCAGCAAATCATTCACCAGCAACCATACTATTAAATCCATATTTTTGTGACAAGATTTTTTTGCCAATAATATGTACATTGCATGATGAGTTGGGCATTATATTCTAATATTATATTTTAATATAACCCACTTTTATTTTGCATTGTTATGTTTTTGAGAGAAAAATACATGTAACAGAAGAGCAAAACCGCTGTAGGTTTAAATACATAATGTAAAGAAGCATAATAAAATTTAAGGAGCATGAAAAAGTAATCCATAAGAATTGTTGTTGGTGATATTATCCCTTTGATTTAACATACTGTACCCACATACATGGGACCAGGGAATGTGCTTTGATCATGTTTACATGTTTGTACCTATCCAGGCCACACTTCCTTTGCATTTTTACTTGGCCTTGGAGTGCTCCCACAACCCTCTATTTTGTATATTAATACAAATACATGGGTGTGGTAGGTCTTTTCAAGAATAAGGCTATCTTCCAACAATTGAGCTGTGTTACATGCTTCAGATTATTGATGATTATTTGGGGGGCTAATCTCACTTGACAACTCCCTTATAAATCTCAGCACTGCTCTGTTGTGCAATTACCTATTTTTCAATCCCATGAAGTCCCAGTTATTTGAGCAGATTCTTAGCTTCATGCTGCATGGAAACTATAGTATTCCACATATGGATATTGGGTTATAGTTTTTGATGACAGATTAAAAGACACTTTCATGGGTCTATCTACTAGCCAGTATATCAGCCTTTGCTTTTTATAGTCATTATAGCTGGATTTAATTTAAAACCATGTTGTTGCTGTATTGCTTTATACAAATATTTGTTTGCAGGACATGCTATTCTGAAAAAACTGCATTAAAACTACAATATAACCCCTAGATGTATGTTTAAGGCTTGGGCTCATGCTGTCACCCCCAGCTGAACACACAGGTTTTGTGAATTAAGCACACCAGTCCATGACCTAATGACAGCTGTCAAATGGGAGATGTACAGTAGCTGATGCTAAAGGAGCAAACTAGTTCCTACTGTGATTCATGGCTATTCCTATGGAACCACTGCATGTTTTCTGGGACAGGCAGAAGCATGTGTTGGGGGAGTAGTTGTCATGCAACAATGTGAAGTATATGAGTATGTGAGTCATATTATTAAACCATGTTATCTCGGTCATCTAGTTTTTAAGAAAAGGGATACTGTCATGGGAAAAAACTTTTTTTTCAAAATGAATCAGTTAATAGTGCTGTGCCAGCAGAATTCCGCACTGAAATCCATTTCTCAAAAGAGCAAACAGATTTTTTTTCATTCAATTTTGAAATCTGACATGGGGCTAGACATATTGTCGATTTCCCAGCTGCCCCAAGTCATGTGACTTGTGCTCTGATAAACTTCAATCACTCTTTACTGCTGTACTGCAAGTGCGAGTGATATCACCCCCTCCCTTCCCCCCCCCAGCAGCCAAACAAAAGAACAATGCGAAGGTAACCAGATAACAGCTCCCTAACACAAGATTACAGCTGCCTGGTAGATCTAAGAACAACACTCAATAGTAAAAACCCATGTCCCACTGAGACACATTCAGTTACATTGAGAAGAAAAAACAGCAGCCTGCCAGAAAGCATTTCGCTCCTAAAGTGCAGGCACAAGTCACATGACCAGGGGCAGCTGGGAAATTGACAAAATGTCTAGCCCCATGTCAGATTTCAAAATTGAATATAAAAAAAACTGTTTGCTCTTTTGAGAAATGGATTTCAGTGCAGAATTCTGCTGGAGTAGCACTATTAACTGATGTGTTTTGAAAAAAAACATGTTTTTTGATGACAGGATCCCTTTAAATAAAATATATGGGCAGTTATCTAATCCAATAAGAAAAACCACATCATGATAAGAAAGGACATTGGTCCCTCTTTTTAACCGTACATTGGTTATGAGAGAGAGCAAGCACAGCATATAGAGTGGCGTGGAAATATAGAGATATTAGGCCCTCTTTCCAACTACGCACTGGAGCGGCAAAAAAGCGCAGCCGGTGAGGGCAAAACGGAGCTGTGAGTGAAGCACATTGCACCGAGCGGTAATGTATGCCTATCTGCATTGAGGGGCAAAAAAGTGCAGGAACAGATTACTGTATATGCTGGAAAAAATAACCTGGTAAAAGACTAACCCTGCACCCGTTTTATATTGCTATTTGTGATCACTCCTCCATATTATATGAAGCGGATCCCTAAATGAAAAAGCCACAAGTGTTTGTTCCTAGTGACCAGCCACCAACTAGCCACTTAATCCTGCACGGATTAGAACTCTTCATATAAAACACCATTGCGGAGTCTCACTCCTGAGACAATATAGAGAATAGCACAAATTGCTGGATGTGGTTAATGATTTTTACACAGCTTATTCTGATTGGGCCAATACATACCTCTTTGTGACTTTTTATCAGTGATCAATTTGGACCTACCAGCGTAATTCCATATGAATTTATAATTCCAATGAATTTTCATACTAACATGAATGAATTTTTAAAAAAATTAGAACATATGCACTTTATATTTGTGAGAAACAGTGTGTCATAAACAATCTGAATATGTATATGTTTTTTGCAATAAGCACTCATGAATTATAGGGATAATTGATGAATTGGGTGATCTTTAAATTAACTAATTTAATAAAGTTAAAAAAAAATCTCATGCATTTTTGGGGTCATTGATGAATTGAGTGATCTTAAATTAATTAATTTAATAAAAGTAAAAAAAATTCAAAGTAAAATTACCGAGTACGGACTAAGAGATACTTTTTTTTGCACAGTTTTGATTAAATATGTCTATCTCTCGCACCACCTATGCACGTGGGTAATGTAATTCTTGAAAATTATTAGTAGCGTGCACCGCCATTTGTTATAATAAAGGTATTATATTATGCTAATGACAATATCACTGGAAGTGCAACATGATGCTAAATGGAGGTGACAATGTTCAAGTCATGTTGCTTTCTTGGAATTATCACATAATACCTGGAAGATATAGTGAGACGTTGCAAAAGCAAAATTCCTTCCAGCATGTAGTATATTCATACTGCCCTTGGTCTCACTCCACTGGCTTTTGCAGAACCTGTTCTGGCTGGCTGGCCCAAAGAAAAAACACTATATTTGGGGGGGAGTTATAGAATGAATAATGAAAAAAACTCACACAGACTGCAAACCATAAAAATGTCTTGCCTGTAGATCCTGAAACACATGAGCATTGCAATGAAGAGTGTTTCTATCCTAATGTGTTTGAGTGCCCTAGGTGGTAAGGTTTTAAAATAAATTGGGTAATTGGCTATTATAGGTAACTGCTCTGCATTAGTACCAATCCAAACAAGTTACACAACCTGTAACCAATGCTGTGATAACAGTACAATAACCATCGCTGAAGGGTTAATCACTTACTGAGCTGCCAAGGTTGGAACACCAAAGAGAAAGTTTGTTCAAACAAAACTTATATATTTGAGATAATGGTGCTGAAAATGAAGCTCCAATTAAGTTTCTCTAAATAAAAGGCTCAAAGAAATTGTCAATCAATATTGGATAATGTAGGTACATACATATATAAATAGCTTGCATTAATAATACTCCTCATGCACCATTTTGGACATGCTATATTATCCCACCTTGCATATTATCACTTAGTAGAAAAGAAAATAACTATTTTAAGGGCTCTTACAGACGAGCGTTTTTACCTGCGCTCCCCTGCGTTCCGGTTTCATGCGTTCAGCCGCAGGGGAGTGCAGGAGTAGATGCACTGAATTCTTTTGAATGTGGCTGTACTCACACAGACGCATGTAAGCGCCCAACGTAGGTTGGGACACAGCATGTTGCACTTTACCTGTGTTTGGTGCTTTCACGCGTCTGTGTGAGTATCAAATGCTTTAGCAAAGTCTAAGTAAATCACATCCACTGCCATCCCAGAATCGAGGTCCCTGCTTACCTTCTTATAAAAAGAAATTAAGTTAGTCTGGCAAGATCTATTACGCACACTGGCACACACTCATAGTATTATGATTTGCTATAAAGTCCAGTATCTTATCCTTTATTAACCCTTCGAAAAGCTTTCCTACCACTGACGTCAGACTAACTGGCCTATAGTTTTGAGGCTGAGAACAGAATCCTATTTTGAATAGAGGCACCACATTAGCAACTTGCCAGTCTCTCTGCATTATGCCAGACCTCAATGAATCCTGAAAAATTAAGTAAGGAGGTTTGGCAATCACAGAGCAAAGCTCGCTAAGTATTTATCAAAGCCCGAATTTATCTCAATTTGTCTCAAAATTTTCTGCTACAAACCCTAATGAAATCCGCTCGGGTTTTTTTGCAATTTTTTTATTATTGAATTTGCTTTGCAGGAAAAAAATCAGATTTTTGTGTTTTTTTCAGATTTTTCATGCGATTTTCACTAGCTTTTCGGATATTTCACCCGAAAACTTTAGTGTATTGCATGAAACCCAGCACACATCAAAAAAATCATTGGGACTTTTCCCACTGACTTATATGCAACCTCGACAGGTCTGAGATGCTGGATTTTCTGAAAAACTTTTTGGAAAGATGTATTGATAAATAGAGGGTAAGGGTCAGTGTAGATTTGGTCAGAGTAAGAAAATAGTGAGAACTTTTCAGATTTTGATAACTAACCCCTTTGGTGTTGCATTTTTGTAACGAGGGGCTGGTGGGATCTTACAAAGAACTCAGTAGCTTCTGCTATGCAGTGTCGGACTGGCCCGGCGGGACACCGGGAAAAAACCCGGTGGGCCCCGACCCTCGTGGGCCCCCGCCGGGCCAGACCACCTCTAATATTATAAAAACTTTGAAAAAGTTTCCGGCGATGCGCATCGCGTCGCCGCTTGCGCATGCGCATTGCCGCTTGCTCAACGAGAAGCGCTGCTCGCGCATGCGCATAGCGGCGGTCGAGCGGCGCAGTAGGGGGGCGGGGGCCCTGGACCAGCAGTCCCGGTGGGCCCTGGGCCCCCCAGTCCGACCCTGCTGCTATGGTATAAAAGAACTAACTCATATCAATAAAAGGTGCATTGGGACTCTCTGACACAAGGAGCCCAGCAGTTTGGGGGTATTATGGAAGAACCTATCCAAGTCGATAATCTAGAAATACTGTAAAGAGCTCAGCAGCTTGTGGTTGTAAGACACAATGCCCAGCAGCCAAATAGTAAATGATATATACTGTAATGGTCAGCCCTGGCAAATGTAACGAGTGAGTCCTGTGGACTTTGGAGAAATGCTCAATGCAGCTTTTAGTCTTGTTTCATTATAGAGAGCATTACTACAAAGAGCTTACTTGTATGTTAGTCCCCCAGGGCTCTTTATTTCTGCTCCGCTTACACTGCTTTTTGGTTTACCTTCTTTTATCATAATTGCTCAATGTATATCCTAGATGATTAAATATCTCCAGCTACAGCCCTGACTATCATTTCAGGTTGAATTTGTTTTTCTGACTGCATAGGTGCTGGGTCTACCACTGCTACTGTCACATTTTATGTCACTTTTTCCCAGCCTAACATTCATCTAGTAATTTGGTCATAATAGACTATTAATCACTTGTCAAAGCATTCCCACTGTGATGGCATGTGCAATGGCAGAGACAAGCAGAGAGGTGGAGATAAGAGCAAAGCCTGGCAGGGACACAGGGGAGGAGGCACAAACACTATGAATTACAGGCTTACAAAGGCTGATCAAACAGACAGCGAAATAAGTCCTATTACGTGACAAATAGTCAATATGAATAAAAGTTCAAAAAGACAAAGCTGGCTCTGCAGAACCTTCAGCCTATTCAAATGTTGCTAATCTACAGGACACAGTGATGCTGATTTGGATGCTGGAGCTAAAAAAATGATTGCAGACCTAGTATGTTTCTTGTAATTGGTGCAGAAACAGTGGACAAAATTATTTAAGATCTAAAGATGAATTAAGGTATGGAAAAAAAGAAATATAAAGTTTTAATGATATACTAAGACTAGTGAATATATTTGTCCTGCACATGGTTATATTTATAAAGCTGGATAGGAGTGTGCAAACAGAACTGCAATATTTTTTTTCGCACTGCTTCTTTAAAATGGTAATCTCAAATTGCGAATATTTCTGCACACACTTTGGGTTTGAATTACTGTACCACTTTGGTGGCGGAGAAAATATTCGCAAAACAATTTTTCGCAAATTGCAGAATTTAAGTTAGTCAACAGTCAACACCTGTCTCATTTGCGAGCCAATGCAAATTTGCGAAAAAAACTGAAATACAGGCCCAGCAGTGCAATATTTTGGCATTCAGGAAAAAGCATGAGCAATACAACCAAGTAACAGTCATTTAAGACTTTATGATTACATTAATATTCACCCCAAATAATTTTCTGAATTGTTTATCCATGCATATGATTTGCACCAGGCTGATGGCAGGAAAGTTTTTCATTATGTTTGTATTAAGAAACCAGCACCTCTCCTTAAAATATTTAATATACGCAATTAATATATATCTATCTTATCTTTAGCATGTTTAAGAAACTTAAATAAGCACCAGCTGGAGTGAACTGTTCAGGCATTTCCAAGTCTGAGGGGGTTATTTACTAAGCTCCGAATACTCGAAATTCCCCGAAATCCGAAAAATCCGTGATTTTTTTTATAAAATCAGAAAAATCACAAATTTTTCGGAATTTATTAAACCCACAGGTCTAAAAAGCCCGAATATAAAAACACGGCATCTCAAACCTGTCGAGGTTGCATAAAAGTCAATGGGAACTGTCCCATTGATTTTTGGTTGTGTCGGGGGTTTCGGGCAATTTCACAATATTTTCTCAGAAAAATTCAGAGATTTTGGGGATAAATCACAAAAAAATTGTGAAAATCTGAGCTTTTTCCGCAAAGCAAATTTTAGAGAAAATGTAATAATAAATAAGTGTTAAAAACCAGAGCGGGTTAGATCGGAGTTTGTAGCAGCCTCAATTGAGATAAATTCGGACCTTGATAAATAACCCCCCTAAGTGTAGGGGTAGTGTCAGTTTTTTTTTAATTTTGGTTCCCTGATTTTCAATAATGCTCCAGTTGCTGCTGATATAGTTTAAGCTGACGAGCTTTTATCACCAAACCTTGCACATATATAATTACATATGCTAATGTTTTTGTAGATCTGTAACAGAAAATGACGGTGAGCCAAAAATAAATATACTGTATCTGTTGTTGCAGGGAAATACTGTGTCGAATTCACTTACTGCACTCTGACTGCAAATAACTGCAAGGTGCTAAGACTGGTAGGGGATGCATATGTTTTTAATGGCTATGTTTCTCAGTCATCCAGATTTAATTAACAGCTCTGATGCTGCACTGTTAATGGTTAATGCTAATATGTGCGCATTTATGTTATTGTGCACAAAGGCACATACATTACATATGGAAAAACAACATGGTTTTACATATTTTTAGTCCTGCATTGTCAGTTGGTGAGCAGATGCAGTCTTGAAGGTGTTTGTGCAGGTCACATAATGGTGATTCGTAAAATGCTAAACAGATTTGTTTCATGTAAAAAGTGTGTGCTATCTTATAATGCATTTCATTTTTCATATATAGTAATTAAATACATCTTAGAAATTGTGTTACATATCTGTCTGGACATCCCACATTTTTAAAGATTTATTAGAACAGACGCTTCCCTTAGTGAATTCATTTCACCACAGATTTCAGATTCATTAATTTTCATTAATCTCTTCATGTGTGAATGGCTTGATAAATATAAGAAAAACCAAAACAAACTGACAGTTCCAAATATGCATAATTACCATGTTAAAAATTGCCACCACATGTGCAGGTATGTGTATATATAACTATGTGTGTCTATATAGGTATGGGACCTGTTATCCAGAATGCTCAGGACTTGAGGTTTTACAGATAATGGATCTTTCCTTTATTTGGATCTAGAAAATCTTGTAAAGATTAAATAAACCAAATAGCCTGGTTCTGCCTCCAATAAGGATTAATAATTAGTGATGGGCCAATAAATTCGCCAGACACTAATTCACAGCGAATTTCCGCATTTCACCGGAAGCTAATGAATTCGCAAAACTGTGGTGACAATTCACCGGTGAAAAACCCACCTTGTCAAAAAAAATGTACGAAAAATTGGCACGTGCATAAAAATTGTCGCAAGTCAAAATTATTTGGACGCCCATTGACTATAATGCATTTGGACCACAAATTGTCGCTCGTGTCAAAATTGACGTGCATCAAAATTGACACGCGTCAAAATAATTTTGATACCTATTCACTTCAATGCGTTTCGCAAATTTTTCGCTGTTTTGCGAATTTCACAGTAAATTCTCAAATTTTTCGGCGAACCAAAAGCGCACAGATTCACCCATCACTATTAATAATATCTTGATCTGGATCAAGTACAAGGTACTGTTTTATTATTTCAGAGAAAAAGTAAATACAGTAGTTTTTAAAAACTTGGGAAAAAAATGGAGTCTATGGGAGAATGCCTTTCTGTAATGCTGAGCTTTCTGAATAATGGGTTTCTGGATGACGGCTCCCTTACCTGTGTTTAATTGAAAAAACTGAAGAACCCACTGCCTTTATTTGTATATAGTGATGCGCGAATCTGACCCATTTTACAGGGTTTCCTTCTCCTTTAAGAGAAAAACTTGAACGCCTAAAAATTCGAACAAATATTACCGACCAGAAATCTCTAATCGAATTTTAGGGGAACTTGGTTCAAGTTTTTGCTCCGAAAAAAACTCGAATGTCAGGAAGGCTATTAACATCTTCAAATGGGTCAATGGACCTCTGCCATTGACTTCTACATGAACTCTGCAGGTTTTAGGCGGCGACCAACCAAATGTAAGTTTCTCCCAGGGTGGAGGTATGATAAATCACAAATTCAAATTTGGATTTTTCCTAACTTGAATTTGTGAGTTTTGACCATAAATTCTACCAGAAATTTAAATTGGAATTTACTATTCAAACCTTAATATATCTGCCCCTTAAAGTATGGAGATCCAAATTACCAAAAAGAACCGTTATCTGGAAACACCCCAGGTCCCAAGCATTATGGATAACAGGTCCCATACCTGTACAGGTAAATGCTTCCTCTCACCACTGCCAATATAGAATAACTCATCACTTCTCTAAGTATATTTCAACATCCCTTCGGGTTACACCCACAGTTTAGTTGTCATTCTCTTCCCATTTTACATTTATCTTAAGTATGTACATTGTTTCATAGCCAAAGCCACCTTGGACCAATACAATAAAAAAGTACAACACTTTTAAAGGTACCTCGGTATAGAAAAGTGGTTGTAAATGGAGTTCCACTGAAGGAGCATTATTATTATCATCTCCTCTATACAGAGCTGCAGGTTATAGTAAGAGATGTACACAGAATGTGTGTCAATGCACAACAGAGTTTATAATCTGACAAATGATATAGAGTTATTAAGTTACTAGTTCAAGTTCACCAGGAATTAACACAAATTGATTGATTCCCTATGTTCAATCACATATCCACCAAGCCAAATGCTACCATCTCTAAGACAAGAGGCTTATTGTAATGCTGTTCCAATATACTGTAGAAATATATAGTGGTGATGCATGGAGCCCCATGGTATTATTATATCCAAATACTATGGCAGGGCAGCCTAAGGCATCAATCTGTTACTTTATCCAAGATCACTCATTATGATAGGGTGTTTGAAAGCTAACATGTTATCTTCATCTCCCAATCTACTGTCATTTCCAGTATGTGCCTGTGACCTTCTGAACTAGACAGTTTACTGCAACTGGAAAGGCATCAATTAGAGGCAGTGTGTATAGCGTAATGATAAAGTGGATGCCATGCATTAGAGCTGCTCACATACTAGTCTAAATGGGACAGCAGGGGCTCTAGAGTGTATGTGACAAGATAAAAACACCAGGTATTTTTTAAAGAGGTCCAAATTAAACTACTTTGCACAAAATCAATTGATTCAATTTAATGTACTGTACCTTTAATTTTATAGCAATTTCAATGAATGTGTATTACTTTTCGATAGGTTTCTGTGTTCCTATAAATATTTGTAGTTATTTTTCTTAAAGTAGAGTTAAAGTTAACAGAAGTTAAAGAAGTAGACTAAAAATGCTGCAAATGATGTTTCGGGATTCTGTGCCAGTTTAAGATGACTACAGTCCTATAGTAGACATCCCAGTAGCTCCCCATCTTATTTTCCTCTGATTTACAGCACATAGCATCAGATTGGGGGGTCCGGGGCCTACTGGGGCTGCCACCTCAGGGGCCTGAACACCCCCCCTGTGGCCCCAGCTGCAACCCCAGTCCACAACTGGGTTCCCTGCCCAACCGCAACCCCCCTCTGACCTCCACTCCTACCTTATTTTATATTGTTGCTCCTGCGATTAAAACCGAGAAGGAGAGGTGGACCATGCTGACCAGGTACCCTATGCAGCCCGGACAGCCACTTCACCCCCCCCCCCCCATTTGTGTGCACACATGTGCAGTGATGTCACATAGAAGCGCACAGAGGAGAGGAGCACCAGCGGGGACAGCAAAGCCCTGACAAGGGTAGGCAGAATGGTCTTCAAGAGGTACCTGCCCAATGTCCTCCAATCATGCTCTAGACAGGTGCTTCTTCTGCCTGCCCCTAGCTCCGACCCTGCTGGGGTGGAGGTAAGGGTGCAGCCCCCAGGGCAGGGAGCAGGTCTGGGTTGGTGGGCCACACCGGGTTTTTCCTGATGTCCCACCAGCCCTGTCCAACTGCACATACTTTCTACTACTGTTAGTTACACAATCTTAGGGACCCACTCTCATAATATACTGTTTAAAGAATATGAAACCAGTGCAATGAAATTCATAATTTAGTAATCAGCTCTGCAATATCAGCTTCTATGACCAAATGACTAACCACATTTTCTGCTTGATGATTTTAATGTTATGCTTGTAACAGACACTCCTAACATAATCCAAGATGGCAGCTCCTGAGCAAACTTTGAAGGCCTGGAACATTACTAAAACAGAGATAAACAGTAGGCTCTAGCAGGATATAAAATACGACATTTGTATTCATTTTTTTGGGTTTAGTTCTCTTTAAAGCTCTAATTTGACTGTAACTGCAGATTCTACATGGAAATAATTCATTATTTTCTTTGTGGTCACAGAACAAGTTCAGACCAGGACTTACAAAAGACAGGCGCTCACTGCAAATCACAACAGGTTAATAATGTATTTAAAAAGCAACTATGAATAATAAAATCATGCAACTGAAAAAAGATCAATAATTTAATGTCTTGAGCATTAAAAGTAGGTTGCAGAGAACAAGGGATCCTTGAGGGTTCCACCATTAAATTTTGTACTTGTAAATCATTGTTTGAGCAACCAAATAACGCATGGCTGTCCAACATAAGTTGCCAGAAGGTGCTAAAATAGAAGACTTTGATAAGTCAGACTTTCAGCAGTCCCTATTCAATCCAAAGTGTTACCGTTTTGGGACACGGACAGTTCTATACTTTTGGTTTCATTGGAATTTTGTTTGTTTCGCTCACCACTCCATTCTCTGTGTTCTTTAGTTTGCTAAAGTCAATAGAGGGTTTGGGGCAGATGTACTAACCAGCGAAAATTCCATCATCCACTTCGCACCCAGCGCAACACTTCGCTAGGCGAAAATTCGCTCAGACAACGCCAATTCACTAACATGTGGAGTTTTGTACTGGAGAAAACCGGTTACAAAAAAAAAATTTTAAGGACTTTTGCAGCCTATCAAGTCGCCAGCATTTTTTGAACTTTGATGCATTTTCCACTCAGAATATGATGTAAGTGACAGAAGATTGAGGAAGATTTATGTACTCCATTGCACTTCGCCTGGTCTGAGCTGGCAAAGGCAAGTCTGCCAATAGACTGCAAATGACCGCTAGCGCCTTTCTCTTTTTCACTAGCGAATTGGTGCCTGCGCCCATTAGTAAATTGGTGATGTCCCTGTGGGCGGTAACACTAGCGAATGGACGCTAGAGTTAGTCACTTCACCCTTTAGTAAATCTGCCCCCTTGCCTTTGTTTTGTATGCAAACAAGAAGGTATCATATCTGACCAACAAGAAACATTATTGCATAGAAAAAGAACTTCAGCCCGTAGCCAGTGTATAAGTGAAAATCACACCTTTTAGGTTTAACTTATTGGATAACAAAATAAAAATGCTGGTGTTAACAACAGGGTAGTCATTAATGCATTATTTTAACTGTTTAGTATCGTTGTTATTTCTGTCATAGAACTAAAACCATCCTAGAGGTTAGTTGGCTCCTGATAAAACTGACCACAGGGTGTATAAATGTGATAAGGACCTTGGATTGTAAACTCCGCTGGAACAGGGACTAAATAATATCAACAGATTATATACAATCATTTTGTGTAATTATTCAAGATATTATTATTATTACTTACATCCACAGTAACTATGATAGAATAACTCACCTGCTCATGATGTTCTATTCCCATACTGATTGTGTTCACAAGAATGGCAATCATGATTCCCCGATTGAAATATTTACTATCAACTATCCCTCTGAGCTTCACACGGACTTCACCAAACAGTCCTTTACAAAAGCCTTCATCGCTGTCCTCCTCCTCCTCTTTGTCTAGATCTGATGTACTTCCATCACTCCTGCTCTCGTTTTCGCTCTCACTTGTCTGTCTGTGAGCTCCATCTCGGCTTGATCTGGTGCTGTTTGGTGCTGACAGCTTACGGCCATCCTCCCATTTGGTTTTGGTACATTGAGGGCAATTGGAGAGGTCAGATGTTAGGGTCATTGCGATAGGCTGCACAATAGCATGAGGAGCATAATCCAGCTGGCCATGTTTCTGACATATCCCTAAAAAAGCATAAATTCTGTTAATTTGCTGTCTCGTGCTTTGAAGAAAGACACAACAAAAATAATAAAAGGTCGCTGTAAATAGGTAACTACAATGGGTTTATAGTTCTTGAGAAGAACAGACAAAGACAAAAAAGGTACAGTGCAAATATAATTTATAGAAAGTCTGTAATTCACAAACAGAGGCCTTTACTAAATATAAATATTAAGATATTATGATTAAAGTGGATGTTCAACTTAAATTCCAAATATAAATGTTTAGTGTGTTACAGATGGTCCTGTTATAAGCAACCTTTCAATTAGACATCCATATTATTTTATAAGGTCTTTACATTTTTATCATTCATGTTCAGCCGGTTTTCAGCCTGCAACTGAAATGCTATTGGGCTGTTGGGATTACACTTGAATCTTACACATATGATGCTGTTCCTTGCCATTGATCCCAAGTTTATTATTGGTGAGCTCATGGCGGCTTTGCCGTCGGTTCTGAAGGCTGGTGTAGAGGCCTATTGTACGGCGCTTGGCCTTCCGCAGGATATGGCACACATACTGAAAGATCTCCTCATAGCAGTCTCCAGGCTCAGCGTAACTGGCTACAGTACTAGAGGATAAATAGAGAGCCCTCTGCTCCTGCATCAGTTGGTGCTCCCTCTGTTTGGTCTCTGAGAATTGAGTAGCAATAACAACCAGGCATAAATTGATCATGAAAAATGATCCTACCTACAACAAAGAAAAGCAAGAAGATTAAAACCAGCATCTGAAGCCTCAGAATTTTACATGCCTAAAGAAAGACACATATTTATGCTTAGGAGGAATAAAGGAACAGATGCTCATAGAAAAAAACATGTTGTCCCTTAACTTTTCCAATCCCAGAGCTGCGTCCCTATTTATAGTATGTAGTCATGGGGCAAGGTTTTGCTCTGATCCAATAACCCAGCAGTTAACTTTTCCATGGTCTATTTAACCACTAAAACTGAATATTACAGGGTTCTATAGACCAGTGGAATTGTACAACATTGCCCTTTTTTACTCTACAATACGGCACAAGTTTGTGACAAAAGGGCATATATTAAAAAGAACTGTATGTTAAATGAGCATTTTCTCAAATAACTTCCTATAAAAAAATGTTGTTTCTTCAGCTGCTCTCAAGCTCTTTCCCAAGGTTCTGGCATATGCTGAAACGCCATGTTTTTTGAAACATTTGAATTTGAATGCATTCTTCTTTCTGATAGAACATTGCAGGACTACATACACCTGTATTTGCACGTTACATTTTTCAGACCGCAATATCTATATGTCAACAAGTTGAACAAATTGTGACCAATAGTCAATGACCACAGGCAAGAAAAGTGCATTTCTTTAGTCCGTGTGTTTGTGAATGTAATTTGAGCATTTGTCTTTTTTTTATAGCAATCATATCCAACACTCCAGCTTCAACTGAATAAAATCATTTTCTTTAGTCCAGGCCATCTGCATTTCATGGAGGTACAAAATCGATGTCTCCGTGTGTTTGAAAGGTAATTGGTTAATCATCCCCTTTTCTTCCTATGTCCCTGTCAGCTTTTCCAATAATGCTGACTCCTACCAAGTATTTGGTGGTTACAAACTTTCTTGTAAAGTAAAATGTGCAATGCATAGATATATAACTTTGCTAGCTAGCTGATCTCTTTTGAGAAATGCAGATGTTCTTAATCTTCCTTATTCTTTCCATTATACCATAATATGTAAATGTAAAATACAGAGGAGCTGTGCAAATTAACACATTCTCTACACCATATACTTTCTCTAAGCTTAACTTGTAAATAGAAATAGGCATTTTGCATAGCACTTAAGAACACCAAGCCTACCCATTATCCACAAACGTTCAGGGTTTTGTTGGTATGGGGCTACTTGATGTTGAAAGGTAAATACTGCACAAAAGTCTGCACAGGATAATGAAATGATAGTGTATGACAAGCATCGTGCTCTCACTACTATCAGATCTCATATAATGCTTGCTCGATAATGCAAACCAATAACCCATTTGTAAAATATAAAATATTATACTTATGTACCTAAGGACACAATGCTCACTGAGGGGGCTGTCCCAAAGAAAACCACTGATGTTTCTCAAACAAAAGGAGAACATCAAGGATTTACACTACTTGAAAAATGAAATAATGACCTGAACCTTTGTGAATTAGACCTTATGAATACTCTGACCATACCTCTATCCTTATGGAACTTGATGAAGCTGCATTTCCATTTGTTTGACCAAGTCACCAATGACAAGATCAGTATTAGATTTGGCATGCAAGTGGTGGGACATATTGGACTGCTTGTTTATCCCTTGGGCCAAAATCAGATGACACTAGGACTACATGCAAATCTTTTGGAATTGGGCTAACTCAACAATGTAATGTTATTTTCGGCACCAACATTTTACATGTGGCCCAATTAATATCTGACTATATAATATCTGAGACTATAGATTCTAGCAGAATCGGCAGGTACTCAGTAAAAGTAGTTATACATTTGTTTATTGTGTTTTTATCCTTAACCGCATAAAGCTAATAGCATTACTTTAATGGCTACAACTGTATTCTGTCATCTGCAAAATTCAAATAGAAAAACCTTATTGCAGAATTATATTGGCACCATAAAGAAAGATTTGTTCAAATTATTTTTTTTTACAGAAAACCAATAGGGTACAATGGCAACCTCTTTTATTATCAAAAAATACAAGCCATATAAACATAGATTTAAAGGAACAGTAACACCCTAAAATTAAAGTGTTTAAAAGGAAAGACAGTATAATGTGCTGTTGCCCTGCACTGGTAAAACTGCTGCGTTTGCTTCAGAAACACAACTATAGTTTATATAAACAAGCTGTTGTGTAGCCATGGGGGCAGCCATTCAAGCACAGGATACAAAGTAGATAACAGATATGTTCTAAAGAATCCCATTGTATACTACTGAGCTTATCTGTTATCTGCTGTGTATCCTGTGCCTTTTCTCCTTCTTCAGCTTTCAATGGCTGCCCCCATGGCTACACAGCAGCTTGTCTATATAAATTATAGTAGAGTTTCTGAGGCAAACACCCCAATTTACCAGTGCAGCATAAAAGTACATTATATTTTTATTATATTAAAACATTTTCTTGCTTTGGTTTTACTGTCCCTTTAATAACATCAACCTTTTATTTTACCTTTAACATTCAAAATATTACCCAATGCAGAGGACATGTTTAAACTGGCTGAAGTTCAATGTCACTTACTATAATAAGAAGAATGAAATAGATGAAGTTGTAAAAGGAGTGGGCATCCATGACATAGTACATTATCTCAACCCAGCCTTCCAGAGTGATAACCTATAAATAGAAATCTCATTAGTGATACTCAATGCATGACAGTTTCAATTGTTTACAGAGGAATAAAATAATATCTATTTGGTATGACTACAGTTTCCCCGAAGGGTTATCGAGAAGAATGAACAAAAATGTACCAATTAATATTACTGCAGAAGGCTCGTCATCATACTTATCTACCTGGAATATGACAATCCAGGCATAGCCAATGTTATCAAAATTGATGGCGCCCTTGTGAGGATTGGTGTTGCTAGTACGGCAGACGTTATAGTATTGGTTCCAATTAACACACATGCCACTGACATTAAATTCGTGACGGATAGCGTTATAATAATAATAGTCCTCTTTGTCCAAGCAGCACTCATGACCTCGGTCTCTTAGTGGGGGGATTTCATGACACCCCATGATTCCATTGTCACCAGACAAAGAACAAATAAATGGCATTTCATCATCTTCTTCCGGCTGGTAATAAGGTGGTAAGGTTATGTCCCCTTGTCTGGTTGGAAAACAAAATTCACATAATTATGTAAGATTCCCAAGAAACAAGGCCCAAAATTATACCCTGGTGTCTGGGCAACTGACCAACCCCATCCTATATCCCAAAAGGAAAATTAAAATTACCAAACCAGTGCCAAAAAAAACTGTTCTTATTCAATAGTAATATCATCAGTTCCACTTATTTATCCCCAACTTACATAGTGAAGTTTTCTTCCAAAAAGCAGCGGTTTCGCAGCAATCCAGCCCAAAGCTGCACCCCAATGATCCCGAAAATAAAGAAGACAAAAAAACAAAGCAGAAGTACATTCCCCAGCATAGGCAATGTGTCCAGCAGCAAATTCACCAGGATCCGCATACCTGAAGTAGAAAGAAGGGCAGAGAAGAGAGGAGAGAGGGGAGAAAAGTAGGAACATGAAGCAGAAGGAAATAAAATACAGGGTGTAAGTCCAGGTACAAGAACATCATGGAAACATGTAAGACATGCAAGGTGTCTGTTGGCCAGAAGGGTAGGCAACCTGGGCCCCTTGTTCTTAAGCTAAACTTCAATAATTCTTATCCAGGCCAACATCAGGTTGCCTACGCTCAGTGAAGGGGGTTGGGGGCAACAAAGAAAGTTAATGGAATCTGCAATCACATAAATTCCTTAGACACTAAACAGTTAGCATTTTAGTGCAGGGGGTACAAATAGGGCACTTCCATCAATCAAGGTATAATAAATGTCATTACCCACATAACTCATCTAATGCATACACTGAAGCTAGCCACATTAAAAAGTAACCAATGGGATAATTTGGTTAAATCTGACTGACCATTCTTTGTGGAACTCAAATGTGATTTATTCACCCATGTCTATTGGAAATCATGGCTCTTCTGAAATTGACCATCAACAGCATATCAAATGCTGACCATCCATGTCAGGACACAAATCCGTAGTTCTCAAAGTCCTAAAGTCTTCATTTTTTGGTTTATGCTGACTGGCTACCACTAGACTTTTAAGCCTTCTACACTTCTTTACAGACTGGCTGCCACTAAAGCTTTAAGCCTTCTACACTTCTTTACAGATGGTTACCTGTTACTCATTTACATGTTACCTTGAATGCGCTGTGGTGCTTTTTCCCCAAAGAACATCTCTGCGATGGAGTTAAAAATGGCAACTATACTGTGCTTTTTCTAAGCAGAAACTCTAACAATAATCAGAAAGTGAAGAATGAGAACTGCAAACGCCTCATCTATAGTACATGTGTGTGTTTGAAAAAAAAAAATATATAATAGTTCTCAGAAATTTACTGAGACAATTTCTTCTGTAATTAATTCCTGCATAAAGGCCTCAACACAATCTTGGAGGTTATGCATTTTTAGGGCGAGGTCACAAGGTTAAGTGAAAATATACCAATGAAACCACATGCACATGATAATGTGCGTTTTTCAGCTCTAATTTTTTGGGATTTATTAAAGTCTGATGGTATCAAAAGTCCGATGAAAGTACTCCAACTCAGACCTGTGGAGAACATGTAAAAGTCAATAACAGATGTTGTGTTAACAATTAGAAGATTTTCTGAGTTGCGCTGGGTTTCTGAAAGAATCGTAGCTTTCGGGTCTTTTACAAAAAAATCCAAAAAAATTGTAGGATTTGATTTTTTTAATGATTTTATTGTGACTTTTTCCAAACAAGAAAAATGTGTGATCATTTATTAATAAATAGGAGGAAAATCCGTGCGGATTTGGTTGGAGTAGTTTTCAGAAAATGGTGAGAACTTTTTGGATTTTGATAAATAACCCCCCACAATATTGGGCAGAATATACAATTGCATAACTGCAGAATATTCATTCAGGTGAGGAATGTTTGCTAAATGTAGGGACGGCCTTACAGAGTGCTCAGCTTGTGCTGCTTCATAGGACACTGAAGTTAAGGGAGTTGCTCTAGGCTGACCAACTTCCATCAGTAAAAACCAAAGGTACTCACCCTGTATGAACCAAACTAATAGTGAAAGTAAACCAAAGCTTCTTCTGCAGTTGCTGCATGCTAGAACTATAATCCCCGTTACAGCATATAAATACAAAATATTTACAATAAACTGTGTATTATTAGATATCATGTAAATACACAAAGAAGAAAGGACAAACAAAGCTGATCTTCATGCAGGCAAAGCCATCCAGTACATATTTGTAGGTCAGGATGCAGTAACTTATCTGGAGTCACTCCTGTCCAAACATAATAAATTACACATAATAATCAAGACATAGTTGGGCAGCTCCCGTGCCACCAGAAAGAGTTTTACAGAATGGGCTGCTGGCCTCTTGGTCGCAAATGCTTTTAGAAAGCTTGTTGGCCACATGAAAATGATAAGAAAGAGATTACATATCCCCAGCCATTTCAGTTGCTGGAAGACTTCCATTCCCTTCTTACTTTTGTGTTCAAACAGATGGCTCTATCTCTCACTGCCATTGCTCTGGCAACTCCGTTTAGTTAGAAATGGACTTTTAATTTTGCTTTGAAACCCAAAGTCTGTTGTTTGCTTAGGATCCACAAGAAGGATAATGTTTAGTGTAACTATCAGATAAAAGCCCTTGTCTATTTAATGTTGGGCACTTTCTAATTTGCTAATTAGGATTTACAAACTGGTAATTACTTCAGATAGAGGGAGGAGGTGGAGCCAAGGGCCGATTAGGATTCTGAGAGTCCCTTTGAGCCACTTGTTAATGTGTAATCCTGAAGCACACTGTTATGTTCTTTACTCCAAGTCATAATACTGTACTCCAATAGCAATTGTTAGCACTGACTAGACATCAATAATTACCTCCATGCAAGTTATTATTTTCCAGCAATACATCTCCTCTTTTCTGGACGGCTAATCTCCTGTAAATACCTTACCACCAGCTAGAGGATCCCTGGTGGTGAAACATATGTGGTGCTTCATTTTTCCGAAGTTTCCTAGAAAAAATTAAGTGTAACCCTTTCAACATCCCTTTGTCTGTGTTACACTCCATGTGTGATGCTTACCTGACAGCATGGGACAAACCTGATAAGTGGTACTGGTACTTACTAGCACAGTGCCTCCACCTAGTGGGATCCAGGAATGCACCTACGGATGGCCCCACTAGGAATACAGTAATAAAACACACACAGTATTTGTTAAACTGAATAACTGTTGATCTAAAACTGTTGATCCCCCTCTGTAGTTATGCCACTGGGGATGGGCAAATCTGTCCCATTTTACTTCATGGAAAAATTTGCAAAAAAAATAACGTATTTTGACATATATTTATTTTTTGTGATTTTGTTTCACAGCACATGCTATTTTTCAGCTACTTTTAAAGTGACTCTTGGCTAGTTTTGGGCTGGTTTTGTAGCTGATTTTGGCTGTTTTTGAAAAGTAGGCCTGGCAACCCTGCTCACTAGCTGCTGTGTCACTTCCTGCTGCACTGAGATCACTGAACAACTTGTTGCTAGGTAACAGCTTACAGCACACAGACACAGGATCTATGCCTTTGCCTTTACAGGGATAAGTGCAAAGGTTTTTCACTAATTCCCTACAGAAGCACTGCATATGTTCCCAATGGTAAATACCACTGGGAAAATGATCTGATCCCGCCCACACCTGTCCCGTGTATAGTGTCAGCATTGAATACAATCTGCCTGCCACTGCTCGTAAGGGGGGTAACCAGAGGGTGCAAACGAGAGTGTTCCACAACCAAAATCCACTCAAGCACAGTGACACTAAAAGACATTGTTTGTACAAGCAAATACATTTTATGCCTCAGCGTGGGCCATTTACTAAAATGTGTCAATTCAACTCAGTGTAGTAACCCATACCAACCAAATATTCAGTGTGCACCACCCTGTTTTATAAAGACTCTCTCCAAACTCAGCCTATAAGCTAGCCAGTCTAATTAACAGTGGGCAAATTTGAACTTGACCAATAACCTGTTGTGACCAATCAGTAATTAGATGTGGTCAGCAAGCTGTGGGTGGAGCAATGAAATTGCCACAGATTACTGCCCAGGCCCAAATTTGCTGGCATTTGAGCTATGCTGCTCCTGTAGGCAAAGACCAGAAAGCTGATAATTGCTGTATTATTACAGCAAGATTTATTATTTTATGAACTATCCACACATCTTCATCATTCAGAGCAGGGTCAATCACTGGAGAAATTAACATCTTTATGTGAAAGAATAAATTTTTCTCATGAAGTGCTAAATTACAATATATGAAGTAAAGTTCAATGACAAAGCTAATTTCACTTAGAATTATACTAACGACAGTTGAATGAGTGTCATTAATTGACAAAGTAGTTTACACAGAATTAACATTCTGAATATTTTGTGTGTGTTAAACGGAGCAGACAACTTCAACTCATCCCTGTTCCATCCTTTTACAAGAAAGCAACCAATGGGGATTCTTCCTGTTTAAAGGAACCGTAACACCAAAAAATGAATGTGCTTTAAAGTAATTAAATATCATGTACTTTTATGCTGCACTGGTAAAACTGCTTTGTTTCCTTCAGAAAGACTACTATAGTTTATATAAACAAGTTGCTGTGTAGCCATGAGGGCAGCCATTCAAGGCTCAGTTTACATGACAGATAAAAGATGCATTCTGGAGAATACCATTGTATACTATTACAAAGTATCAATGCAGGGCAACAGTACATTATATTTTAATTACTTTAAAATGCTTTTATTTTTTGGTGTTACTGTTCCTTTAAGGGACATTCAGAGTCCCTTTATTCAAAGTAATACATATGCTGAGGGCTTTGTTAGACCTGAAACTCCAAAGCCATGTGGGTTACCCTAAAATACTGTACTATCCTTGTACTGGGCCCTTTTTATGAGACTATCTTTAGTTAAAAGATTCTTTAAAGGGGACCTGTCAAATCCTATTTTATCAACTTTAGTGAAGCAAAATAAACTTTAATTAAACCATATAACTAATTTGAATCTTGTTTCCTTTGGTCTGGGAATTCATAATTATAGCAATGCAGACAGGAGCCATTTTGTGGACACTGTTATTAAGACAAGACTTGCATCATATCTCAATCTTGCTTGTGCACCAGAATGGGAGACCTGATGTCCATCCCCATGCACTGGTTACACAATTAAATGGTAAAAAGAGAGGGGGAATGTGGGGAGAGCAGTTACATCTAGAAGTGCTGTGTAATAACTTACTGTCCAGCAGCGTGGCGGGACGCCGCGCCTCTTTGTAGGCGCCAGTAACTAGGGCGCGCTTGGCGCGCCTCTTCTGTTTTTATAGGCGGAATCGCACGAAAGTTAAAAGTATTTAAAGAGAAAAGGACGGCTTTGCACAAACTTACTGTATTGCAATGTTATATTAATGTTTTTATGTAATGACACTGGTAATATTATTTCTGTGACATTATGGTAATTTATTGCTTCATTACCTGTTTAATAACTGCATTATGCTGTGTATTATGTTTAAAACAATAAAAAAGATTTTGTTAAAAAAAAAGAAGTATTTAAAGAGACACTTTGGATTTTTTCACTGCCCGTTATAGGTTCATTCCTAGAGAATTCCTGGTGCCTTCTGAGTTTGTTCTTGTCTGATACCTACCTAGTTTTTGACGATTCTGACTTCTGTATCCTGACCCCTGCCTGGTAACCGACTCTGCTTATTCCGTATCCCTTCTGATTGATCTCCTGGTTTGACCCTTGCCTGCCTGACTCCGTTTGTACTCTGCCTGCCCCGATCTGACTACGCTTTCTGTCTACACCTTGTACCGTGACTGTCTGCCCAAAAGACTTTGCATTACCATCGTGCCCCTTTGCTCGTTCAGAACCTTTCGCTTGGCACCTCTCTTAATAAGACCTGGCGGCATCCAATTAGCCGAGGGCTCCGCCCGTAGTGAAAGGCGGCTGTTAAAGGCGGAAGCAAGAGCCGAGAACAGGGTGCTTAGCATTGGTTCTGAATGTAGGTTGCCGACCATGACATGCTGAATGGAAAGTGAAAGTAATCGCCTGC